>NC_016091.4:11379659-11465118 GCF_000004515.6 Glycine max
ATCAGAGTCACCATTCAGTGGCTTCAACCCTCTCCAAAGTGCCTTTTTAGGGTGCCTGTACCATAAGCACTTGAATGCTTTGTAGCCAATAGACTTAATGACCTTCGTCAAGTCAATGTATGACATAGTATCCACATCCCAAACCCATTCTTCTTCAACGATTTCTCCATTGACATACGCAGTGGATGGATTATAAATAAACATCCCTCCATGGTGAATCTTTAACCTCACTGTCTATTCTTCAGTTGGCCTGCAAAAACGCGAACGACAACAAAGCCCAAAAAATTAATAAAACAACATCACCAACAAAGCTTTTCAAAACATAACAAAAATAAAACCCAAAAGGGGGATCACAACGACAACAACAAAACAAGCATTCATGTTTCCGGTTAAACAACAACAAGGGTCCACCACAACAAAAAAAAAATTGGTCGGGACCACACCTTCAACGGAACACAACAACACAATAAAACAAATAAACCTTCGTCGACCCTGACACCTCAGCACAAATAAACAAAACTTTACTCACAATTTAACCACCAACAAACCCCACACAAACAAACAAACACACAACCACCACACAAATTAACCAAAACCACTTCCTTGATGGGCATGCACACACAAAACAAAACCCTAAACTATGTGGACCACTTCCACAAACAAACCCACAAATAAAATAACTTACTTGAAAATCCCCGTCCATCTTCCTAGGATCAACAATGACTCTTCAACCACCTTCACTCAACTTCAAGCACCTTCACCCACGGCGGCTGCTACACGACGTTTAAGGTTTGCGGTTTTCGGGATTGCGTGATTTTAGGGTTAGGGTTAATTAAAAAAAACCTTTTTGAATTGGTCCCTCATTGTCACCAAATTTTTACCACATCACAGCAGGGTAAAAAAAATCAAACCTTTCCATCGAACCAATCAGACGTTGACACGTGACAGTCAATGTCTGGGGCTATCTAAGGCTAACGGTCAATGTTCAATTGAGACGCCCTGAACCAACATTGCAGCGATTTGCAAAAATGGAAGACCAAATTTGTGAATAAAATTATAGTGGAACCAAATTCGGAACTGGGGCAAAACTGGGGAAGAATATGTATGTATGTATGTATGTAGCTCATTGTTGAAGAATAACCAAGATATTCAACAAGAAAAATTATCTAATTGGCTTGCATACGTGCTTCACTGCTATGGTTTGTCTTTATTATTGTTTCAACGATCGGTCCAAACATTAGATTTGCTATTACATGACCAATTGACCGTGCAAACGAAACTTCATATTTTGGTGAGTTTTAACTTAAATTATTGAAGATGGCATCAAAGAACACCCAAAGAGTGACTTGCACATCCTGATAAGAATCTAAAGAAAAAGATGGAATTAAATTGAGAGGATAAAGTGACAAATTAAAAGGGAAGAACTGTACACTAGGGGAATGGAAACAGAAACAAACGAAACATAAATCAAAGGTTGTGGAAAAGAGATGTATCGTATGAACATGAAATGTGTGGAGGTTACGTCAAAAGATGGAAGACAGGTATTTAGTGGGCTGCCATGGATTAAAGATATATGGAGCTCAACACTAGGAATTGGGAAAGGGAAAACGCCCCCAAAAGAATATTTCAAGGAATATCCAAATGTATCTATGAGGGCTTTCGCATTTGTAGTCAACTAGCCACTCGACTCTTTCTTAATTTAGACCATTAGTATCCAAATGCCTAGGACCTATTAGCAAAGAATAAAGGCTTTATTTAAAATTTACATGAAGATGTGCACTCACTAGATTTTTTTTTTTAACAAGGTGCGCTAATAGTCATATAAGAAATGCTCCAAATCATTGGAATCCGCATGATGACGAGTAATGTTTATGCTTTTACTTCTTCTCTACCTCTTTTTGTGTTTGGGATAGGGGGAAAGAATCGCAGAAGAATTGAGTTAATCAAAAGAACCATCCAAAAAAGTTAGAAAGCCAACATGATAGAATAAAGAAAAAAAATTGGAATAAAACCTAGAGTGAAATGAAATTTCTTTTCTCGTCTAATATACAAAAACTATTGAATGATATTTATGAGAATTTAATTTTTATTTTATGATTCATTTAACTTGTCTTACGAAAATGACCTATTTAAAAGTTAACAAAACTTTATAAAAAATCTTCTTTTTAAATATTCATCATTTATCAGAATTATATATTTAAAACTCAAACTAACACCTTTAGATAATTAGAATAACCAAATACCAATTGATTTACATATTCGGTGGTTTCAATCAAGAATGATTTTAAAATACTTAGTTAATGTCAATCACGTGTGATAAGACCAATTTGCTCATTGGTCTTCACACTTTTTATGGCCATGCACTTGAGATGCGTGGCTTGTTTTTCTTTCATTAATGGCCGTGTAAGTAATAGAACTTCCTCACGCTAGCGGAAAGAGCACGTTTAGTTTAGTAGAATGGAGCCATCATTTTCATCCTTCAAAATGTATAGCGTTGACACATTACTATATCAGTCTCTATAATTAAGAAAAATTTAAATAAGTTTACAAATTTTTCAATTGTCTCATCTAAACCTTAAACTTAGTTATTTATTATCATTTTAATCCTTAAACATATATTAATATTATTATTTAAATCATACAGTTTTTTGATAAAAAAAAATGGACTTATAATTGGAAAATTGCACTTTTAGAAACTTATTTAAAAAAATTCTAATTTCAAATACTGATGTAATAAAACTATACACTTTCAGTAATTAAAATGATGGTATACACTAGAAAGAAGTTTTGAGATCCATATAGAATGAAATATGAAACCGACACAATTACCAAGAATCATGCAGAAGATAGTAACCCCTTGGCTTAAAAATGGATTTTCATAAAGTTAATATGAAAATAATAATGCTACAACTCAATAATAGGAAAAGCCAGGAAGAGCTCCCTTGCCAAAATCTCCTGGAGGTTATTGTTCTTTCAAAACTTAGGACTCTATAGAGGCTCATAATCATATCCAAAGATAGCCGAAATATAGCAAGCAATGAAAAAATAACACACACAGAAAACACAACTGCACCCTTGTTTTCCAAAGACACTTGATTTTCCCGGACTTTTTCAACCTCAGACCTGCATTACCAAAGAAACAAATGAAAAATCATATCCCAAGACAAAATAATTCATTTAAAAAAGACACTGTATAATCAAATAACTTTATGGTCCTTATAAATTGGATTCTTTTTATCCCTCTTAAAAACATTCCTTTATTGATCCCTATAAAAAAATTGTTTCAATTTAAACCTTGATCTTATTGTTTATGTCCCAATAAAATTATAAACATTTGATATAGGTTTCTCTAGTATTGAAAATTTCTCATTTTAATTAGGAAACATCACACCTGTTTTCCAATCTCTACTAGTAATGTCACCACTTAATAAGAACAAGGACTAAAATGAAACCAAAAAAATATATATAAGAACCAAAATAGGGGGAAAAATCTAAGAGGACCAAAATAAAAACAATCCTATGTTATTGGACTAAAAATTTATTTAAAACCAAAAACAAAATAATCTTCATCTCATACTTCTTGATAAGCAATTACTTGCCAAAGGATAACGATAGAAAATACCAAGCCAGGGAAATGCATGGAAATTATTCCTCTGCTTATGCTACTAAGCTCCTCTCATATTAGAGCTCCTCTGTTTCATTTTTTATTTTTCATGAAAAAACACTTCTATTTTGAAAAATAAGTTTTAAAAAAAATTAGAGTGTTTTAAGCTTGTGGAAAACAAAAATCAGAATCAGAAAAAATAATAGATCTTCAATTATTTTGAGAAGTTGTCTTGAGTAGCTTTTGAAAAAAGCTATAACTATAACTTTCAAAATAAGAAGCAGTAACCAAATGAAAAAATAGCTTCTACTATTTACAAAATCTTTAAAAATAAATCACTTTTTTAAAAGCCTTAAATGAATGTGCCCTTAGTCTAGTTTGCATGTTTTAGATTCGAACCTCATTGTCGTTATGGTAATTCAAAAAAATCTTAGTTATTAGATCTGAACAAGCCCCTTATTGTGGAAAATCAAAGAAAAGCTTGTAAATTCTCACCTTAAAACAGCATTATCCCTTAGTACCTGATCCAGTTGCACAGAAAAATGGGACTTCCAAGAGTCAAGATCTCTAAATTCTTTCATCTGCAAGGATAACAAATTATTTTTAGGTGAACAGAAAGTAAAACTATAGTAATGTTTTATAATTATAGACAAATATTGCAAAAAATATTCAGGAAGAAACATTACATACCATAACATCTTGTCGTTCAAGGAATCTTCTAATTTCTTCTTTGATCTTCTCTAGAAGTAGATCTTTTTCTCCCATGTCTTTGTTGTACTCTTTGAAAATATTGATATATCTAGAATTTAAGTCCTCCATATACTGCTCCAAAACAGACAAATTTAAGTCCAGATAACGAACTTTCTGCATCAGAATCTTGAGAACGGTATCCCCCGGCATCCGACCAACTTGTTGACGGATTTCTTCAACTGGATCAGGAACATTTCTTTTCACATTTATAGCTTCTGGGTTTTCAGAAGAGATTTCTGAAGCAGGATCAGAATTGATCCCTGTGATAGTATTTTGCCTAACATTGTCAGCCTCGGCAGCGTTAACAAGGGGAGATGCTACCCTCTTCTCACCATTACCTTCCCCAGACGCAAATGGCTTATCTTGAGCATATATCAAATCCTCTAGCATTCTCTCAATGGCATCCACCCCATAAACTTCAACTATGCTCAGTGTGCAATAAAATTCTGAACCATAGTGGCTTTGAAGATTCAATTTTATATATCGCATCCATTTTTGCTCCTCAAGAACAAACCTTTGAGCCTGCTTCACATTTGAGGCCGTGAAATTCCCAAGGAAAATCCAAGCCTCTGTCGGATATACCAAACTGCCATATAATTCAAACTCTTTGAAATTGGAAGAGTGGTGCTCAAAATTAGCTATCTCTATTGTTTTTACCAAGGTTTCTTCTGAAAGTTCTATGACAACAAATTTCTCTTCTGAAGAACACGGATTTCGAAGATATTTGTCTTTGTTTCTGCTTAGAATGTCAGAGGCACCTCTGGCTTCTTTGTTAGAAGCTAAAACTTTGGCTCCCTTTGATGCTGAAGCATAATTGTATTCAGCACCACCAGGCTCTAATCTATGTATCACACTTCCAGAAGGATTAGTACCTGACTTAATTTTAGAACCAATTGCCCTGCTCTTGAATTCATCAAGACCAAGAGGCATTGCTTGAGACAAGTGATTATACTTCTGCACATCATTTTGATGCTTCACAGCAGATTCAGATCTCTCAACTTCATGCTCCTCTGTATCAGGAGAAATGGAACTTTCTTTATCGCCCGGTTCTACACGATTTATGCTTTCTCCACTGGAAAGTGACTCACTGATTAAACCATCAGTTTTAGCACCATCAGAGGAGAAAGTCTCAGAAGGAATGTAGACATCATCAGTCTCTTTAGTTAAATATTCATCAGCAGAATTAGAGTTTTTACATTGTCTGTGTTCATCTTCATTCCAATTTGATACACCAACTGGAACTTCTCTAGATTCATGATCTGCATACAGACAATAAACCAACTAAATAAGAATAAGCTACATACATCTGCAAGGAAAGGGGATTCTTTTGTTTTTTCAAAAACAATGCCATATATGTTTGTTTTGTCCTCAAGAAGCAAATTTTCATCCAAGAGAATGAAGGAAATGTGGCAATATATGGTATTGTAGAACCTCTGTTTATATTGTGAAACTTGGAAAGTGCTTGTCAATCTAGTAATGAAATTGTCAGATTTTATTCAAGTATTCAACTACTTACATATCAAAGGGAAGGCTTCTTCTCCCAATCAATATAGTTGAAATTTCTCAAAGGAGTGAGAAAAGGAAGAAAAAGATTGTAAAAGTCAAGACACTTTTATTGTTTAGATCTGTCACTCACTCTTGTGATAATACGTGATGCTTATCTACTTTCTATGAATTTACATTTTAGCCGAGGGGGAACAGAGTGTGGCATTTGTACTTAATTTAATTTTTCTTTTTTTAGCTCCACTCCTGATTTAAACAACAGACCCCATAGTAAGTCATACCCTCTGATAATTAAGACACTGCTGGAAGAAATTATTTTGAGATTTAACTTTTAAGCCAAAAAATAATAATCATTTTGACCAAACTCAACCTATAAACCCAAACAAAATTCTTTAACAACATAAAACCCATCAGGTAAATAAATTGGACGCATAAAGCTTCTACCGCAATATTAGGAAACATAGGGGTAAAGGTGATCAATATCTGTATTCCAAGATAAGAAATGAATTCTTTACAACAGTGTTGTTAAATAGCGGCTATGGCACCACCATGGCGGAATGGCATGGCGGATTTTTTGCCAACTGCCATAGGCAATTTGTGAAGGGAGGCCTGCATGGCAGTGCCATAAGGCACAATGGCATGTTTATATGGCAGAATTTCATCCTTCCACCATTGATAACACTGCTTTACAATTACTAGATCTATTCCATCAAACAACACATAGGCCAACTGATGCAAAACTTACCGCCCAATCATTAAACAAAGCTGTGTATCCATCTGCCACAACCATTATTTATGATGACAAAGCAATCTACAAGCAAAAACAGTGCCAAGTAGAGATGGAATCTCATACACACACAGCATACCTCAATAGCTAAAAACAAAGCCAGGAGAAGAAAAACAAAATAAACAATACCTCCATAACCATGGCCATGGCTTATACATAAGCTGAAGAGGAAGACCAGACCCCACAAAACAAAAACCAACGACAGAGAAACTTTATACAGATAGTTCCTCCCACTTGTAGCCTCCTGTATAGCCCTTCTTTCCAGAAGAGCTTTCCGTGATCTCTGCATTGCACATCAACCCAATTCAATGCTACACCCCTGCAACAACGGGAAACACATCTTTTTCCCTCATTCAAAGTTCATCAATAAGATGCAAAAGCAAAAGGGCATGTAATGTATCAATTAACTTTTGAGATCAGCAAAGTGCCACACATAAAATAAGGCTCTAAAATCTATGAGAGATCACAACAATGCAAGAGCACACGCACAACAAGCAAGATATAAATTGAAGTTTCTTATAAATCTGAAAGGTGGATGCAGTAACATACGAAAACCACATTCCCAACAATAAAAGATGAAAAGTTCAATTCTAAGCAAAGCTCCAAGGACAATCATCTCGCCATTACATGGATTGAAAATTTTCAATCAAGATCACAAATCCATCTTAATAGTAAAGCAAAAGAATACCCTTTTTATCGGAAAAGGAATAACATGCCACCAAAAACGATAATGACAAGACTCTATTCCAAATCCAATCAGCAAAAACAAGACCCATCATAGAAAATTGAACCCAATTCAATTTTTTTTATTGGAAAAAGTAGTAGAACATGGAGGAACCCTCGATACTATTAGTCAAAGTGCAAATGACATGCTGAGATTGTCAACAGAGAATTATTACCCTCAACTAACATATTTATCCGATCACAACTACTCAACTAATCCTTAGATATCATATCATATATTGGAGATCTACCTAAGAAGGATTGTCAGATTGATGCAACACAACAAGAACTGTTTTAAGCCAAATAAAAACAATAAGCACTCACTAGTACTAAAACTATGCTGAAAAGGGTCATATAAAGAATAACAGAACAGACATGATATCTCAAAGGGTCATGAAATCAAGCAAGAATTTGAGGTAAAACACAAGAAATCAGAGGTGGGATCCAAATCAGAAAGAACATGATTGAATGAAGAGTGACCTTTGGGATTGAGAAGCAGTGGAATTGGGTGTTTGGAAAGTGAAGTGTTCAGTTCTACACTTGTACTAATTGGGAATAATCATTGAGAAGAGGGAATTGGGTTTGTAGGAGAAGGAACACAACGCGTGGAAACTGCATCCAGGTTGTCTTGTTTTGTCCACTGCTTTTGAATTCAAAAACCACTCTCTCTCTCTCTCTCTCTGTTCCTTTCTATGGTAACAACGAAACGTTTCTTAACACTGCTGTTCAAACTACTTAATGGTTTTCCTTAAAATTCAATGCTAAATAAATTCTTATAAATTTCAAGTATTTATTTCGTACAAGTAAAAGATAAAACATCAAATCTTTTTTATGGAATAAAAAAATATTTTCAGTCATAACGTATTCCCATAAATACATAATGTACATAGTTTCTTCATTTTTATATTCTCATATGATGAGAATCTTACGTTTCCAATGTAATGTTTAAAATAATTTCTCATATTTTTATTTAATTTTATTTAATTTTTATTTTTTATTTTTTAAATTAGAATAAATTAAGAAGCATTCTCAAGAAGAATTAGAAGTATGTATCAAACATTTTTTATTAGAATAACACTCTCAGATAACATTTTTAGGAATAATAATATTATTCCTAAGAATATAATCAAATTCGTGAAGCAATTGTTCTCTAAAAAATAAAACATCAAAATTTATTTGACTTAATTGTATTTTTTATCTCTAATTTTATTTTATTTTTTGATAAATTTTATCTCCAATTTTTGAGGAAATTACAAATTTCATCCTTTGATACTTATCTATTAATAAGCACAAAAGTTGAAAGTAAAATTTGTAAAGAAAATATTAAGAGTAGGGACAAAATATGCCAAAAGTAAAAAAGTTGGGTGCAAAATTTGAAGAAAAAAAATTGGGCGCAAAAAGTGCAATTAAGTTATTAGTAAAATAATAGAAGGTAAAATTTGCAAATTTTTTTAAAGTTCCGGATAAAATACACCAAATTAATTTGTTTAAAATTCACCAAAAATTAAAAAAAAATAGGGATAAAAAGTTCAATTAAGCCTATTTATTTCTTTTGATCTTTATTTTTAGGATAAAATATGCTTGAAATTCTTGTAAAATATGAAAACATTAATTGTGTCCTCATAATTTTTTTGTATTAAATTCTGTAAAAATAAAACATATTTTTTTATCCTCAATGATAACTTTTTTGTTACATGGTAATATGATGTGTCATGATAATAAAAATGGAATCCATGAATATCCATATGAATCCTTCTTGAATTTGACAAGAAAAAATCCATTTTAACCAAGGTGGTTGGATTCAAGTTTTTTTCGACATTTTTGGGAAAGGGGGCGAATATGTCACTCTTAGTTTAATCCCGCCCCGTACCCGCTCCACTACATCACATCTTTATAATTATTAATAATGTGCTTATATATTTATATATAATCCTATTATTATATATATTGTATGTAATTGTTAATTATGTAACTATTTCATTTTTATTTTTTATAATTATTAAAATATAAAATTATTTTAATAGTTAAATAAATAATATTATAATTTAATACTAATTATAACAAAATTAAAAATTATACAAAATAAAATTTAATTCTTAAATATGTTTAGGTTATTTATTCTTTATTAAATTATATATATTGATTGAATTAAAATATAATTAATAACTTAATCTATGATTTATTTAAAGTATATGAATAAATATTATTTTTTTAAAATATGATATGAGTTTCCCATGAGTTTTCTTGAACACGACAAAATCCAATAAAGATGGAATTAAGTTTCATTTTATTTTTTTTACCTCCGCACTTTATAAATCTAAATCCAACTTTGTGAGAATGAGATAAAAAAATCAAACCCGTTGTCATCCCTAAAAGAATGAGTTTCAAATGATTTATAATTACCTTAATTAACTACTATATTTATATGATTTTATTAATTAAAATTTTCTCTTAAAATTTCTTGCTCAAACGTATAAGAATTTCCTCCAAGACTTCTTTACTTTTATTAATATAGCCACTTTATTTATATAATTTTATGGATTAAAAAATAGATAACAAATTTCTGTCGGATTTTGTTGCTCAAATGCATAAGAATTCTCTCCAACACTTCTCTATTTTTATTAATATAAAGATATATATATATATATATATATATATATATATCAATTATTTAAAGAATATTATGGCATTTGTTAAATATTTACCACATGAATATATTATTTAATTATTTTATAATTTAACTTGATAATTTTTTTGAAAACTAATTAAATATATTGGAAATAAATTAATATATCCAATTTATACATTTAGTAAATTGAAAAGCAAATTTTTTTGCATCATCATTATTTTTAACGTAAGAAAAATATTCTATTAAATTCTTAAACTATGTTTTAACTGCTTGCTTATGAATTTAATAATAATATATAAGTAAATATAATTATCAATTTTCCTTAAATAAAAATAGTCCAGATTAAGTTTTAGGTGAATAATGTGATGAGAAGAAAGAAAGAGATAAATTTGAAAAAGTACTTAAATTATAAATAAGATATAATAAATAATGTACATGAAAAGTTTAAAATATTAATAATAAATTAAGATTAAATTGTAATTTTTATCTAATTCTCAATTTTTCAAACTTTTAATTATTTATTTCATTTTTTACATTTTAATTAATTAAACTATTGTTGGATGGTTTCTTAAATGAATATGTTAGATTTAAAGTTTAATTGAACTAGAATAAAATAAAAAAAGTAAAATATATGCAAAAGTGAGATTAGGACTAAAATTATAAATTTTCTAAAATGTGTCAACTAAAATTTCAAGAAAAACTTGTAAAAATCTCAAGAAAAGAATATATGAGCCGGATCACATCAGAATTTTAAAAAATACTAAAATTACAATTTAATCTAAACTAAACAAGAACATCCACCTGAAACTTATAATCCAACTTTAAATATTACATATATTGAACATAAATTAATTAATTAATTTATTTTATCAACAAATATTAATTATTAAATTATTAGTTTTTTCAACCTAAACATCAAACTCACACCCTTTTTCCTCTTTCTTTTTTCTTAATTATTCAATCCACCTTATATATCCTAACATAAATCTATTTAATTTAATGAGTGTACAACTCCGAAATAATTGTATAATTCTCTATCTAAAAAAAGTGTATAATTCTCAACTATACTTTAATGAGTACTCATTAAAATCTACATATCTACATGACAAAAGTAAAAATCCACATGAAAAAAATAATTTTTTTATATACTCCATATAGTATAGACTTCAGAAGCTACTAGTACACTTTCTAAATCTATTTAATTTGTAACTTTCTAAAAAAAATTATAGTTATCCTTTTTTATGCGTGAAAATTGAAAAACGCGTATAAAAATGCTTCCCTTATTAAAAGATATGCAAAAAAAAAAAAAAGCCTGTAACTAGACGAAACAAGTATTCTTGATACTGATTATTGGAAAATAATGCAAGACTATACTAGCAAGATAACAAGATTAAAACGGTGACACTGCAAAAAGTCAACCCATTGCTTTGTTTCCTTGTTACATTCTCAATCTAGAACATTTTAAATATTATCACAAAGGGTAAGACCAAATTATTTTTATTACAATTTTATAGTTGAGATCATAATTCTTAACTATATAAATTACACATCCCAAGCCTGTAATTTTTCTTTTCTTTTTTCAATATTACCCCGAAACAAAAAATAAATTTTACAGCACAAACATATTGACAAGACATAAAAAGTAAGAGTATGGTAGGATATCATAATCATATACAAGAAGCTACTGAAAAGCTTCATAAAATCCAACTCCCACACACATAATAGATTCATACATACATGTATTCATACAAAAGGATTCTTATAGTATTAAACAATTACTGCATTTCACACTACTTTCAATCAAGTAATTTGTCAAATTCTTCATCTCATACTCATCACAGGCCTCAGAGTCACACTTGAAGATGGCAGAGATGGTGGTCGCACTATGGGAACACGCCTCACTACTGAAAATGCTTCATTAAGACGAGCAACACGACCCATGAGCTGAGACACCTTCTGAAAAAATTGTTTTGGGAGTGCCACAAAATTGATAATGTCACGAGATTTGTCAAAGAAAGCAAGAAGATAGATAAACATCAACAAAACCATCATATGCATGACACAAGTGAAGTGGATATGGATGCATGACCAATCCTCAACAACATGAAATCATAACATTTGAAGATAAAAAAAAAAACTATAAATATATAGTGAGTCACAGTTCAAAATATCACCACTCATAAATTTTTCAAATAAATACTGCCCTTCATTTTATTTTTTCTACCAATCATTTTAATAAATCCACATGCATGTAGAAACACAAATTGAAGCCATGCATTTGAATTTATGATCTCTACGAGTTTTTCTTCACTGATGCACTGCAGTGAAACAAGTACAAATTACTCCGCACACTAAACATGGTCTGCATATTTAAAGAGCAAAAGACAAAGAATTTACCCTCGATATGCAGGGCAGAAGTCAAAAAGAATTTATCCAAGTCAAATATCAAGCATATATAGGGTATTCAAACATATTCTCATTTGCCTTAGCTTAGTTCTCGAGTTTGTGGTTTGTAACAACCCGATCGAATCACACCAGAATGAGAGAGATCTAGAAGCTGTGTAAGTATGAGAATGTATAACTAAGGATGACTTAAAGGACTTAATTAATACTACATATACCAACAAGATGCATCTACTTTTTGATAGCGCATCACTTAAAAACTCCATAGTTAAACATGTTTGGCTTGTAGTAGTTATGGGATGAATGACCTTTTGAAAAGTTTTTCAGAAAGCGTGTGAATGAGGATAAAACACGCTGAAAAATCTCATTGATTTTGAAAAGAGTCGAAGCAAATTGTCGAGATCTCAAAAAGGGTTACCTATGAAGGGTTCTGGCCAACAAGAAGTTGAATGAAATGTCACCGCGTGAAGTGTCGTAGTGTAAGAGTCATCAAGAAGTCGAGGGGTGTTACAAAGGGTATCAAAGCAAACCTTTCTCCCAATATAGTGTGGTTTGAGGACGAATCAAGTGAAAGTTGATGAACATGTAACATCCCGATTAAATCACACTAGAATGAGAGAGATCTAGAGACTGTGCAGGTATGAAACTATACAGTTATGGATGACTTAAATAAATTAATTAGTATTACCTATACCAACAAGAAACATCTACTTTTTGATAGCTCATCACTTAAAAACTTCATAGTTAAGCGTGCTTGGCTTGGAGTGGTTATGTGATACCTTATGGAAAGCTTCCCAAAAAGCATGTGAGTGGGGGCAAAGCACGCTGAAAAGTCTCATGTTGATTTGTGGGGATAGTCATTGATCAGCTGAAGTAGGTTTTCAAGATCTTGAAAAATGTTAACTACGGAAGATTTTGATCGGTGGAGCATTTTGACCAGCGAGAAGTTTAATGAAAGTATCACCGCGTGAAGTGTCGTAGTGTGAGAACAGCCGAGAAATCGACAATCAGGGACATTACATGATTCACTAACAATCTTTTGATTTACTAAAACAAGTAAATCATTTAGACTTCATTGTTATTGCACCAGAAAGGAGACATACAAAAAGGGTAATATAAAAAGCAATGGCAAAGCTAGATAGAATATCAAGCTAATAAATTCGTGTGTTTTCCATTAATTAGTGCAGAATTATTTGGTGTGCGACTGTGCATATCTCAAAGTACATGTTTTCATGAATACATAATGTATCCTTTAATATTATATAGCAACCACCAACAAATGAAGTATTTATTTGATAAGAATTAGCATTAGAGACAAAAGTGCAAGGTTGAGGACAAAGAAACACCCTTAAATATGCTTCCAAAAAAAACACCTTTAAATATGAGATCGGTCTGCCTCTCCAACTAAATGGCACCAAATGACAACACAAACCACACTGCAACACTAAACTCCATCACCCTTTCGTTTCTAGTCTTTACCAAAACCTTTATGAAGAACCATCCAAAACTGCTCCATAGGTGCAAGTAAGGACTAGCACAACAGAAGATTAAACACACCCTTGACACAACAGCAGATTAAACACACCCTTTTCATATCACTGAAAATCTTAATCTAATCAAGTTCCAATCCACAAAATTCAGCAGTTACCGCAGGAAATTCTTGCATAATACATAATCCAATCACTATGTTGTCTTTGCCCGACGTAAAACTCAATATTCAAAACATAGACCAGAGTCTAGAGTTTCCAATTCATTTTCTTACGGATACTGGTAGCCTTTTGTTATATTGATAATGAAAACCCGCAAGAAACTATTGAGTAAACATACAATTGATGCCCAAAAAGATGTTACTTGTGTTGCATTTGTCCTCTAGAGTCTCTGCATATACAGGACAATCCCTGAAGTTGCCAATTCACTTACAGACAAAACCTTTGAGGAATCAAAGCAACCCTGTCGAGTAACATCTTCAGGAATCAAATTATATATTTACTCATGACCATTCGACAAAAGAACCGTTAACTTTAAGGCAGGTTAAGCTACCTCAGACACTCCCATCCAATTTATAACAGCATACTAAGGCATTGTTTAGGAAAGATTAACACTTAGATTTAAAGAAACAATTACTTATCCTTCAAAAACTCTAAAAAAAAAAACCCGTAAAAACAAGCAATTACCTCTTCAGAATAAGCCAAACCAAACACACACTAAACAATTTTCCAAAAATAATCACTTATTTTTCTTTGGTTCATGACAGGTATCCTCTTTCGGAAGCAATTTTGTTTACGACACTATCAGACATTAAATATGAACACCTCTCTTAACAAGATTTGAACCGTGCTGAGGGACCAACTACTAGAGGTGGTAAAACGGGTTGGACTAGTCAAGCCACCCCAAACCCACCTAATAAAATGTAAGGCTAAATTTTGAGCTTGAACTAAACACGGGTCTTTTTAGTTTGCTTCGATTAGCCTAGAAAAGTCCGAAAAAAATCAGGCTTTCATTCATGATGCTTGAGCTTCATTTTAGAATCCCAATTGAATTCAGGATTTTTGGCTGACTAGACTACTCTTATGCTAGACTGATTTAAGAAACATGCACGTTTTCTGAAATGCTTATTATTATTTCTTGAAAATAATTTGATTGAATGACGTGGGTAGACATAATAAGAAGTAAGGGGGAGAAAGGACCTTATCATCGAGAGCGAGGTTGAGCTTCAAAGTTTGAGTCTTGCGCTTCATTCTGTACAACCTCCGTCCCAGGAAGAAGAGTCCCAGAAAAGCAGCGGCGGCAGCGACAGAGAGAGACCAAACAGGGAGAGGCAGAGGCAGAGGGTTCACCCAATACCTCAACACCTCAAAAGGAACCTTCCACCACACCAATCTCTTCTCCTTCTCCTCTTCTTCTTCCTCCTCCTCCTCCCCCTCATCCTCCTCATCATCATCTTTCTCTTCCACTTCTTCCATTTTTTTCTGTTCCTCTTCTTGTTCCACCACAACCTCGGCCTCGGCCTCGGCCATCGCCACCACGGGGGCGTTGGTGGCGGTGGTGTCGGAATCGGAATCCCCGTTCCAGGGTGCGAGGGTGGAATTTGGGAATATCTGATTGGCAACATAGGAATCGTCGAAGTTGCGATCGACCTCGGAGGAGGAATTGGAATTGGAATTGGAACTGCAACTGGAATTGGGATTAAGGGAGAAGTGATCGGGGAGGATAGAGTCGAGTGGGGGCCCACCGAACACGATTGAATCGTCGTCGTTTGGGTGGAGCAGTTCCCAGTCTTCCACTTCGAGTTCGCGTTTTGCGTCCATGGTTGTTGGATTAGATTCCATAGTATTCCAGCAACCAAACCAAGAAGAGAAAGAAAAGAAAAGAAAAGAATCTGTAGAAGTGTTGATGTTGTAGTATTAACAAAACCAGCCTAACCCTAAGTCTTGCCAACTAAATAGTAAATACTACTACCACAGCAGGCCACAGGGATACGGATATCATTCAGACGCAATCTACTAGTGTTTATTAATTAATAACCGTCAGCCACACTACCCATCACTATACTCAGTTATGATTGGTGAAAAATATTACTTTTTGAATCATCTATTTAATGTGAAGATTAATCCGTTAAATAAATGTCAGTATTTTAAAAGATTAATTATTACTTTTTGATTGAAAAATACTTTGATTGGTTTTTTTTATATAAAAAAAAAGTCAGTCACACTACCCGCCAGGATTCACTATTCAGTTTCTCTTACATCTGAAATCGGGTACATTTTGCCTCTTCCTACACTTTTACTTAAAAAAATTATTCATTACAAAATTACTAATAATCAAGACAATACTCATTTTTGGTGTAGACAATTTTCTAACTTCATGCTACTTTTAAAAAATGCACTGCAATAACAAGCAGTTAGTTGTTTGTTTTTTAAAATATCATTTTTGGTTGATTATGTTGTATAATTATTTTGTTTGGGTATATTAAATTTTAAAAGTTTTATTATGATGTTTTATGTTTTTTAAATATATCATTTTAGCCATTTTTTTAATTTTTTTGTTAAAAACGTTAGTATTTGGTTAACTTTTAAAATGATTTAATGTCACTTTTGGTCCATTTTGTTTCATAATTGTTTTGCTTTGGTACATTATATTTTAAAAATTTCATTCTAATCTTTTATGTTTTCAAAATGTTTCCTTTTTAATTTTTTGCTAGAAATGTTAGTATACGTCAGTATTTAAATTTTAAAATAGTTAAGTTAATATAATGGTGACTAAAAATCATCACTATCTTTTTATATTTAACAAATTAAAAATCACTAAGTAAATGAAGAAAAAATGAATTTGAAACCACAAACAACAATCTTCACTCTCATATTATTATTATTATTATTATTATTATTATTATTATTATTATTATTATTTAATCATATATAATAATAATAATTTCATTCACCAATTATTTTCAATCACAATGGGTAAAGGTCACTTCTCTTTTTGTTGCTTTGTCTCTCACCGTCAGTCGAAAAAGACCGTTATCCCACCCTCACTTTCGTCTTCGATGCATCCACTTTATGCGCCCGGAATTGTTGTCTCACCTAACGACAACCAACTGTCTCATTGTCGTCGGCAACAACAGTGTGTTGGTGAAGGGAAAGAAGAAGACTGACAATGTCCGATTGTGAATAAGGTTTGACTAGTCGGGCTAGTCATAATCCTCTTCCAATGAGTCACAAAATTCGACCCCTCTTTGTGCTACTCGTCTTCACCCAATCCGATTGTAGATGTCGGATGGAAAATCTTCTACTTGCCCGTAGGTCTTGCTCACAGACCTCACAAATAATACATTGTGATTTCTTCATTTAGATCTAGGTTAATTGGTGAGTTAGGGTTATGTTTTTGTCTTTCGTTGAAGATAACTCTTGCTCCGATCTAGGTTAATTGGTTTTACAGTGAGGAGTATAAGTAAGTATTTTTGGTAGTTCTAATGAGATTATTTGTTGACGTTGTTCGATTTGTATGGTACTTTATTTTTTTACCTTTTTAGATCTAGAAGAGGTTGGAGGAGATGATTATTTTTTTAGTTGTTTATTTTTTATAAAATAAAGATAATAGCACTTTTTAGTGGTCACTATGTAAAGTTAATTATTTTAAAAGACTTAATATCACTTTTGATCCATTATGTTTCGTAATTATTTCATTTTGATACATTAAGTTTTAAAAGTCTCATTTTAGTCTTTATGTTTTTAAAATGTATTATTTTGATCCTTTTTTAAGATTTAAAAGTTAACAAAATACTAATGTTTCTAACAGAAAATTAAGAAAAAAAGAGACCAACATGATAAACATAAAAAATTAGTATGAAACTTTTAAAACTTAATATACAAAAATAAAATAACGCTAAAACATAATGAACCAAAAATTATATTAAGTCTTTTTTTATCCATTAGAATCAAAAACAAATATTACGTGATTTATAATAATTCACAAATTTTATTCAATCAAGCTAAACTCTTTCAATAACAAATAACATTTCAACTATGGTAGTTGTTTACAACTACATTTGACTAAAAAAATAAAAAATAAATTAAAAGAACTCAGAGGAAAACAGAAGCTTATAAAGATACTTAACTCATAATTTTATCGAAATCCTAATTATATTAATTAAAATAATAATAATTATTTTTACATCAATTTTATAGTGTCATGACAGCAATAATAACCGGCTGACATTGGATGTAGATTTTTTTATATATATAGTTTCCCCTTAATTGATTTTCTGTTTTTTTCCCTTGCTTGCTAATGTTCAACCACCGTATCTTATCGTTAACTTTGTTCTTATTTGTTGGCCGTTAGGTCATTTATTTAATAAAATAAAATATATTTTTTTGGTTACATTAATAAAACAAAATAGGAAACAATAAAAGGCGAAAGTGAATTTAAAAATAATTTAATATATACAGATTAACTAAACAATTCATACAAGAGTCAAATTGGAAATAAATAATATAAGTGACGACAAGAAATGTATTTGATCTTTAAATCTTTATTATTAAAAAGCTAGCAAAAAAAAAATGCGACTCTTGGCAAGAAGTGGATGTTATCGCTTATAATTCTTAACCATAAATGACAACCCAAATTTATTGTCATTTATTACTTAGAGTATCGAATGCCTTTGTTCTCACTAGACTCTTCGTATCATTCATTTATGTTAGGCTTAAATAAAAATTAGTTTTTGTAAAAAAAAACTTAAATTTAAAATATATTTTTCATTATTAGAAATGTCCGCCTTTTGATACCACAGTTTTTTTTTTATAATTTCTATAAAATTGAAATATATCATCATTTAGATCGTTTGATATGACACTAAAAATTTGGGTTGATTGACCCTAACTCCAAACTGCTATATTAAATAAATTATTTTAAAATTAAAAACATTAAGCAAATATAAAAAAATAGGAAAATGAAACTTTAAAAGACATAAAAGATTAAAAAAATAAAAATTAATGTATTAAATAAAAAATATTAAAACATAATATATCAAAAATGATATTTTACCAAAAAAATTATAACAACACTAAAAATATGCAAAAAAAAAATCTAAAGAGATAAAAACAAACATTTCTAATTTGAAAGATTTCTCATTTTTTTTTGTCATTATTTCCGATCATTTTGTATCACATTCTTCTCCTCGTCAATGTAATTGACACAAAGAACTTGAGAAATTTTTGCCACATCAAATGACCTAACGAGGAGACAGATTCTTAACGTGGAAAATAAAACCCCAAGCTTATTGTCATTAGCAATAGTTAGAGAAGAAAACGAGGATGTTTGTTCAATCAATACATAAGTGTGGTTGAGAGATCCAATTGTTCCATTAGTCGTTGAAGTCATCATTAGAGTCGAGTTACTGGAGGTGCTTGGCGATGATGACATAGTGGATCTCAGTAGGGCTGTGCAAAAACCTGTTCATAAAAAAATCGAACCAAACTGATTTTCGAACTGGTTTAACCAGTTTGGTTTTTAACCTAAATCTGCGAACTAGTTTTCAAACTGGTTTGAAACCGAACTAGTTTTAGAAAACCAATTTTGAATTGGTTCTAAACCAAAGTTTATAACTGTTTTCCAAGCCGAACCGGTTCTGAACTGGTTTCAAACTAGTTTAAAACTGTTTTAAGAGTCGAACTGGTTTTGAATTGGTTTTCAAATTATTTTTTTGAATTAGGAAGATAATTTTGCCCAAAAAAATACAAATTAACCAAAATGGCAAGATGATTATTTATAATGAACAATGGAAAGGGGGGGGGGGGGGATGAAGGAAGGTACATGCAATCAAAAGTGCCATTTTCAGTGGTCCTAGATATGCCACAACTTGTCCTTTGGAGTTTTAACCCATTTTTTATTCTGACTCATGAACTGAATTCAAGAGGTAGGATGTGGAGTTGGTTTATCTGCACTTCATGCATAACTTTTTAGTTACAATTTCGACAAAACCAACTACTGAATGCATCAGGGAAGTAACATACGAGATTGCAAAATTTGTATAGTTTCCAGTGCTATCAGGTATGATGCTAGTCAAATTATTGCCTCTCACATCACTAAAAATTCAGGTTAAATAGAAAAAATAGCAAATTTAATAAACCAAGGAAGATTAAAAGGATATTTAAGAAAGAAAAAAGAAAGAGAGAAACCACATTGAAATGGTTGAAATACTCACAAATACCAGTTGCATAGTATAGTAAACTATAATAAGAAACATGTAATAGTGGTAAATGTAAATGATACAAACAAATTATGAAAAAAAAAACTCATAGGTAGTGCAAGACTTCATTCCAATAGAGCAGTTCGGGAATCTCACCGGTGAGTCTATTTCGTGCAAGATCACAAAAAAGCATAATCATACGACTATTAGAACTTTGTATAGCAATATCCTAACTGTGGCATGGCTCACATTGGATTGCAATTTTATTTTCTATACCCCATTAATGACAAAATGAGAACTTACAGAGTCTTCAAGTTTGGAATTTAGGTTAATGTTGAGGGGATAGGACCAGTCAACTGATTACTCTTTAAATTCCTGCATTCACCAACTCAACTCAGGACATGTTGTAGCATGAAAAACCAAAGAAACACATTAAATGACAAGTTCTAGTTTCAACTTACAGAAACACAAGCTACTTTAGCTTTGATATGGAGAAAGGTGTATCACCATAAAATTGATTATCAGACAAATCCCTTCCAAATTAAAAAAAGAAAAACATGTGATCAACATTTGTATCATAGGAAACTCCAACAGGGTATGAAAAGAATGATACACAAATAAGTAAATAGA
Organism: Glycine max; assembly: GCF_000004515.6. Taxonomy (NCBI): domain Eukaryota; kingdom Viridiplantae; phylum Streptophyta; class Magnoliopsida; order Fabales; family Fabaceae; genus Glycine; species Glycine max. Next base: position 11,400,376 of record NC_016091.4, read on the forward strand.
AACAAGATAATGTCATGGTTCATATAGATAAATAAGTTCAACACAGTTTCCAATTTCATCTAGAATTTGACCAGTTAGTTTATTTCCTTGCAGGTCTCTGTCATTGCCAGAAGAGCAAAATTCAGGTTAAATATAAAAATAAAAGCCAAGAGAAAAAGTGTATGATCAAATAACCAAAAGGTATAATACATAAATGGATTGCAAGTTTACCAATGACGGATGATATCTCCCCACCAAGATTAAAGCTTGACAAACTCCTTTAGAAACAAGAGGAATCAATGTAACTTAATGTTAATAGAAAATGTAGCTAATAAAAGATATTAACACAAAAAGAATTTTGAAAGCAAATTTGACATTTGCAATAGTTCAATAATCGTGACGATCCAAATCAAAAAGGTCCAAACTCCAAATTAATTGATTACATAGAAATCCTAATAACTAAAAAATATTAAAAAGAAGCGTTCTTGATTCTTCAATCATCATCAAGTGTAAAGGTCAAGGAGACTGAATGAGTAACATCCAATGCGGCTAGTGAGGGAACAAGTTCTGAAACATAAAAAAAAATTAGTTGTCATTCATATTATATAATAAGTACATAAAACAACCTTAAGAGAAAAAAAAAATCTTGTTACATTCTTCAATTCTTTCAAACTCCAAAAATTCATCATTTTCATTTGAAGGTAGTGGTGATGGTATTCTTTTGATCCAATCTTGTGTACAAACAAGTGCTTCCACCATTTGAGGTGTAAGAGAACAACTATAAGGATCAAGAACTCTTCCTCCAATACTAAAGGCAGACTTAGAGGCCAAAGTAGAGACAGGTATAACAAACACATCTCTTGCAATGCTTGCAAGAGTTGGGAATCGGCTTGAGTTTAGCTTCCACCAATTCAAAACATCCAAATCCAGCCGACTATCTCTAGCATCCTCCAGGTATATATATAATTCAAATGTACTAGATCTAGTTTATTGAAAATATTGACTATAATCATAAGGATCATTCTCGACCCTTTCACTAGGTTGAGCTCGAGCCTCTTGTGAGCTAACTTCAAACTCATCACCACCATTACTATACTCTTCAAAAAGTGATCTCAAGCTAGATTCCACTTTATCCCTCAACTTACAAGTCAATTCACCCCCTTTACCATCAAAACTTTCAGCAATAAGCCAATTCGTGAATTTTAATTTGTAACTCGGGTGCAACACAAGAGAGATCATCAATAGCATGTTTGTACGATTAGGATTGCCCCAATACTTATCATATTTTTCCTTCATGCGTACAACCATCATTCTCACACTCATATTCACACCCCTGGAAGTGGACATTTCCCTGATTTTCATTCCAATCCCAAAGGCCTCAAACATTTACATAGTGCTTGTCACATAAGATGAACCAGAAATGCATAAAGTAGCATCATAGAAAATCTCCAAGAATGGCAAGATTGAACGCACAAATTCCCAATCACTATATGTAGGAGTCATGCCCATGAATTTTTGTCTCTTAATTTGAACTCCTCAAATGCCTTATGATGCTTTAAAGAAACTTCCAACATCAAGTAAGTAGAATTCCATCTATTTTCTACATCTAAGCAAACAAGGTCTTTATATTCAATGTTCACATAGGCAACACATTCCTTGAATTTAGATAATCTAAAAGGGGAGGATTTTACATACTTGACAGCAGCACGAACCCTACAAATAACTGGAATATCCTCTTTGAAACCTTCTTGCACAATTAAATTAAAAATATGTGCACAACATCACATATGAAGATAATTTCCATTCAACACCAAACGATTCCAAGACATTAGCCTCTTTTGCATATATTCAATTGCTTTATCATTTGAAATGGCATTGTCAACCGTCAATGAAAGAACATGAGTTAGCACCCAACTACTTAAGCAACTCTCAACCATCCTAGCCAAATTCTTCCCGTGTGACTTTTGACTTGACAAAAGTTTATCGCTTTCTTTTGCAACATGCAATCATTGTCAATGAAATGTGCCGTTTAACTCATAAAGTCAGATTTTGTGACAAAGTCCATGTGTCTGTAGTGAGCCAAACTCTTTGACAATGTTGAGAAAAAATTTTCTTCAATCTTACTTTTTCATTACTCCAAAGACTAAGACCATCTCGTGCCAAGGTAGTGCGTGAAATGACAACAAGAAAAGGTGCTACAATGCTAAAAAATTCTCGAAAGGTGTCATGCTCAACCATATGGAAGGAGAGCTCCAATGCCACAAATAATTTGACCAATGCAATCCGACATGCTTCTTGGTCAATCATGAAAGAGGAAGAAGGAGTAATGGTTGTTGAAGAAGAATCTGATTTTTGCCTCTTGCTCATGACGTCTGAATTCTTCTTGCATTTGTCTAAATGAGTGCACATGGAAGTTGTTCCACTACTATATTTGATCAAAGCACCACAATGTGATTTAGCTTGGGATAAAGGATTGGGGTTTGGCAATTTATCAAAGTGATCTCATGCAGTAGATTGATTTTTACGCCCTACGAAACGAGGCGGTAACCTTTCTCCTACTATGCTAGAGGCCAAGATGTCAATCTCATCATGGTCATCCATCTAATGATTTTACATTTGAAAAGAACATAAATATATAAATCTTAGCTGAAAACAATGTTAAAGGCACTTATCTTAGCTTAAGAAGATCTACAATTGATATAGAATTATAATAAAACAAGCTTAAAAAGATATTCAAATTCAAAGTCAATACAATCATGCCTTAATTACAGTGAAAACTCGCATATTTTAGCTGAAAAAATAAAAGAAAATTGTAACTTATACCTAATTTTATGAGAAGTTGGACTAATCCACCAACAAGTGGCTAGTTCGACAAAAATTGAGTTCATTTTGTTAAATAAAGTCTCGAGTGTTGATTAAATAAGTTTTTGATCTCCTAAGTCAATAAACTGAAATATAAAGCATTGACAAACAAGGGAAAATTATGGCATAAACAAAACACCCCATTACAAAAAACATACCAATTCTAATTCAAACTAAGGGATATATTCAAATGAAAGGAGAAAATTAACAAATAATTAACAATATATTCCAAAATTCCCATACTGCATCTACATTGTCAAATTCCATGACAACACCCAATATTTCACTCATGGTCAACATTGGCTCAAATCTGTATAGTTCAACATAGAAACATAAAACTAATGAAAATCAATAACAAATTAACAAGTCATCGATAAAAAAAGCAAAAAGCTAAGACATCAAATATTCATAAAAATTTTCTTTGAACAAGGCATAAACAATACAACATATTCACTGAGAGCATTACCAAAAGGCCAATATATACTTGAGAAGCACAAATGACATAATGCAATAAATTGAATTCCATATTACTCAATATGTAGGAGCTGAAATCACTTTTAACCATATTAAACCTATCACTTTTAAAACTCAATTCACATTGTTGTATAAAAACATATGATCTAAGAACTAATTCTTTCCCCATTTGACAGTTTAAGAACAACACTGGATTGTAGACTTCTAAAGACTAAAGTGCAACAATAAGTGGTAGATGAGATTGTTAACACTGGAAAGTGATCAGTTACTCACCTTAAGAATACATAACCAATTGTTTCCTGTGATGATTTTCTGCTCTGTGCGGTTATGAAGCCTGCAGACTTGCAGTGGACATGACAGTGCTCCAAAAGAGTAGTGCTATTGCCAAAAGTACAATGTGTCCTACACCATAATCATGGAAGAAATTTATCCTCTTGTAACTTTGATAAAATGTCCTTAACGAAACAGAATTTTGGGATTCAACGTAAGACCAACTAGTCTATTGATCAAGGTCCCAAGTTAATTTAAGATACCATTTCTTTTCGAGAGAACAAGCCATAAAAGTGACAATCATAACTTACATAGGAACAAATCCATCACAACAACGCATTTTTATAGATCACAAGCAAAGATGGACTTTTTGTGGCCCTTAAAAAAAATTTCAGCACTTCAACAAGCATATATCACCGACATACAAACACAAAGAAAATCATGATCCTCTAACCTATATGAACTAAAGACAACAAGACAATGGAGCTCTGGAACTACCTGCCATCCAAGGAACCAAATTGGTTTTGAATTTATTCTTCAAAGTGAATAAGTGATAAGAAAGAAACTAACGCAATCAAAAACCTTGAAAAACAGTGAAATTTCACAAAACAACCAATGCATTACCTCAGGCGCAAAATTCTCAAATGTAATATTCTCAAATGCAAGGGCTGAAAAACTCTTCAAGATTACGAAGAAAGCGAGGCCTCCCTTGAGGTCAGCTCTGATTGAGAAACCCTTCACCGAGAAACTGATCGAGGAACCCTAACTGTCATGAAGGATAATGCGTAGTGAAGTTCACTAAATTCAAGTCACTATTTTTTTTCCGAAACGGGTTTGGTCGAACCAAATTGGCTACAAAACGGGGCAATTTTTTTTAACCCAATTCGAGTGTGCAACTAGTTCGGGTTGGTCAGTTGCAATCCGGTTCGGTTTGACCCTGATTTTTTGCACACCCCTAGATCTTAGTATCATAACATAGGAATTGCTTTCGACAACGCTCCATGAGCTCACCACTGAGGATGCCATTGGGGAAGCCGAGAAATCCTTGACGTTGTCGGTAGTTGTATATAATTTCACCAAAAACACTTAATTTGATGGACACTTGGCTTCAACACAAAGGAGGTTACAACTATGATCGATGTGGCTCTTTTATACACGAATGACACTGCCTCCCTCAAGCCATCAAGGTCCTCAGACCTCAGTGGTAAGCATGCTTGAAGGTAGATCTGTTGTTGAGCAACAGTAGAAAGATAAACCGTAGCATAAGAACCCTTCCCTAAAATTGCCAACTTCTTCCATGCACCTATGGATAGCTTTTTTTGTTTTGTTTTGAGAGGAACATGTATGTATAGATAATCTTCTATTTTTTTAATATATATATATATATATAACACTAACACAACTTCCATTGGTTGTGATCAAATCTGCTAAATCTTAATTTGGATATGATTTTGCAATCATATAAGTAAAAGATTAATTACTGGTGTGAAAATATTGTACATAATTTAATTCATACAAAAAAATTAATGATAAGATATGCTTATCATTAATCATCTCAACCCAAGAACATGTAAATCTTAATTTAATCTAATCATAACTTTATTAGTGAGTGAATCTTGTAAATCTTTAGATACAACTTTGAAATTAGGTAATTAAAAGATCAAGTTTGGTGCCCTTCTTATCCTATGATAAATTTGAATTCTTTTCCTTCCACACCTCAGTAGTAGGTCTGTGAGAGAGAATTGGAAACAAAGAGTGTGTGCTACAAAATGAGTAAATAAATGGAAAAAAATGTATTGTATTATTATTATTATTATTATTATTATTATTATTATTATTATTATTATTATTATTATTATTATTATTATTATTATTATTATTATTATTAGTTGAATAGTATTTTGGTTTTAACCGTTATTGGAAAAAGATAGACTAGTTAAATAGAATATAATGAATTAAATTTCAATAGATTTAATTTAATTCAATGTGATCTAAATAACAGTAATTAATATTTCATTTTATTTTTCATCTTTAATGCCAAAAAAAAGAAAAAACATGGGATGACCAAGTGTAATCTTTTGTCCCATTAAAAAAGTGTAATCTTTTACAATAAATCTGAAAATATCATTTAATTGAAAGTATAACTAAACCATGTAACTTGCAATTGCATTAATTGAATTACTGATTTCAAAAAGATATAATTTTACTAGAATGGTCTCTCCACCACCTTTGGAGGAAAGATTTCATTGGAATTTATGTGACACAGCAATTAAAAGTTATAAAAAAAAGTGCATTTTTATGTTTTCTAAATTTCTAATTTTTTTAATAAATAGTCAAATTTATCTTAAAAGTGTGAGACACTGATAAATTGGTTTCTAAAAAATGAAAAATTTAAATTTAGTCATTGAATTGTAAAAAAGGTGACAAATTAGTCCTACTTACAATTTAATGACAAATTGATCACTAAATTTTGCAACTTAATGTCAAAGTGATTCTCGAAAATATAATTTATTGTCAAATTATTTCTTAAATATTATAAATTAATGATAAAATGGTCTCACAAATTTAACGACATGACTAATTAGTTGTATTTTTTGCATATTCAAAGACTAATTAAATTTATATTTTTCATCTTTTAGAGACTAATTTGTTATCGCATCACATTTTTAAGTAGGATCACCTATCAAAAAAAAAAAATCTTCTTTTACTTTTTTAACTAGTGTTTTAAGGACACTAAGATATTAGTTAGCTTTTGATTTATTTTTTTTTTTTTGGTGAATAAAAAACGAGAGAAGAGTCTCTCTTTAAATCATGATATTAATTTACACTTCACAATCAATTTTTTTATTTGCTTTCAACATCTTTATATGTTAAAAAATTTGATAAAAAAAGGTTATGCATTAATGGTCATGTTATCAAATCACAACCCATTATGTATATATAATAAATTTATTAACTTTTAAAATAATTACCTTAAAAATCATATTAATAATGATTTATGATGACAATACATAAATACATCACATTAAACTCAATAAAACTATCAATTATTTAATGATAATTTTTTTATAATTATTAAAATAGATAAGGATTTCAGATTACATAAAGTATCTGGTAACAATATATATGCTTAATTATATAGTAGCTCACTATAAGATTTATCTGAGCCCAAATCTAACACGGATATTTTGATGGCCACCACAATATTCTTTTGAACTTCAATCTAGTAGACCAGTCATGGAATTTATTAGTTATTGAAAATACTTAATATTTAGACAAAACTTCAAAACATACCAATTAAAATCATGTAAAGATCGATAAATTGTACAATTTTCTAAAACCAAAATTAAGGAAAATTTACAGCTTGAATTTTTAAAAACGTCAACTAAAAAGAAAAATTATTCTCGTAGATTTTGTTAATTTTGTTTTTATAAAATTATATGATTAATTCACGTAAATTTTTAAAGTAGAATCAAATTAAATTATATCGTTTAAAATCATTTTTTAACATTTCAATATTTTATTAATAATATTATCTAAAAAAATAAAAAAAAAATTCTTTATAATTTTTCTTCATCTCTCATTTTTTTATTTGTATAACAATTACTTAATTGTGTACGTTTCTCAATTATAAAAAATTAGATACAAGATTTTTTTTTTCCAGACAACGAAAAAAATTAGAGGATTTTTAAATTGAATAAAATGATAAAATGGAATTTTAAATAAAATAGTAAAAATAAAATTAGGAAGAAAAAAATTAATAACTTATAAGGTAACTTATTTTTTATTAGTTACTTTAAGTTGCTTTCAAAATAAGATACTAAAATAAGTATATGTATCAAATAATTTTTAATTTTTTTATAAGCTCATGTACCAATAAGTTTATTTTTTTTTCACTCAATATATATTAATATCATGGCCCAGAGATGCCAACAAAAAAATACAAATACAAAAGGTTATACTATATTTGCATCACACTTTGATGGAAATATAAAATAACCTTCCCTTAGCAAAAGCCAGCCCAGCCATAACTCTCTACAACGAATCCTTTACACTCCTATCTTTAAAACTTAACCTTCACCTGTAACCACCTTCCCGCATTTAATAGCTATCAATATACATAAATACATGATATACAACACTACTACCCATGCAAGAAGTTACGGTAAAGCTAACAATGGCTCGAGACCCTCCACCCTAAATAAGTGATTATCAAAACTACAATAAACATCCTCACGGAGCCAAGCAAGCTTCGGGATTGCTAAAACCAAATAACAAAGGAGCAATTAAAACTTGTGAAGCCATGTCCTGACCTGAAACTTTTTGTCCTCCATCAAAGAAACTTTGTTGACTTGAATCTGTTTAAAGATACTATTATTCCTGCTTTTCCAAAAGCATGAAATAACAGCACAACATAGGACCTGCCACCAACTCATCCCCGAGAATAACAGATAAATTTCTTCAATAGAGCCAGGTATTGCCGTGGAAAAATCAGGAGCAAACCACAACATGCACTCAATCCAAACGCTCCACAAAACTGAACACTCAATAAAAAGATGTTGCAATGTTTCACTGTGTTGTTGGCATATATATGCAGCATACCATTTCAGCTTGATTAACGATGATGTTCCTCCGCCTCAAATTGTCTTTTGTAGGAATGTGATTCTTCAAAATCCTCCACATCTGGAATGCTAGCTATTTTATTCGGAATTTTTAGATTCCAAATAAAGGAGGAAATCGAAGTTGTGTCTGCTTCATAACCAGCTTGATGCAGTACCGAGTATGCAGAATTTATTGAGTATTCTCCCAAGGACTGCCCTCCCAGCTACCTAGAGTCCAAAACCTCCTTTTGAAACTGTATAGAATTCAGAACAGTTTGTAATTGTATGATCAAATCATTCTCTCATTCAAAAGTATTCCTTCTCCACTTTAGCTCCCAAAACCACACTCCATCCCTCCATTCCCCCATCCTACCCAAAGTATGCAATTTTTGTTCTGAAATAAGGTACAATCTGGGAAACAAAATTGCCAAACTCCTCCCACTCACCCAGTCGTCTAACCAAAATCGTATCTTGTCTCTTTTTCGCACTTTCCATTCAACACCCTTGTGAAACCATCTATCACTACTTCTCCCTCCACAAACTTTCTTCAAATCCTTCCACCACAAGGATTCCCTTGCTCTCTCACCCTCCTCCAAAAGCCCTTGTCATCCCCAATACTTAAAGTTTAGAACTTCCCACCACAAACCCCCTTTTTTTTTTTTGTGAAAAAGAGGCCACCTCCATGTTATTTAGAACTTAAAGTTTAGAACTTCCCACCACAAACCCCATTTTCCCGACAAAGCATCATCCAAGATTTTCAAATTCTTCACTCCTAGACAACCATCCCGTTTATTTTTACAAATCTCTTCCCAACCTATCCATGTTATTTTTTTGTTCTCCTCACTCCAATCCCAAAAATATTTTCTTTGAATCCCCTAATGTGTTCCAAACCTCCTTTTGCATTTTGAAAAACCAAAAGTAAAATAGAGATAGGGATGAAAAAAGGACTTTTTCCTTAAATGTACATTCTCTCTCCTCTATTTTTTCAATATACATCACTTTAAAAATTAAATCCTGAAATGCACCTCTTTGTGCCGATAGTGAGAAGTTGGAATTGAGGAACCTGACTTCTCTATTGGTTGTTTTTTAAAAAATGATAGTATTTTTTATGTAACAATTTATTTATTGAAGAATACATTACATCATAAATAAAATACATAAACAATAATAATATTTGTCCAAGATAAAGGTATGTTGGGACAATTTGTTCTGTTATGGCCCTGTTGTCGGCATATTTCACATTTTTTCTAGTTCCTCGTTCACTCGTCCATCTTAATAGGTTTGTGAGTTGAAATCGAATGACCCTTTGAACTCCTCCTTCTCCTTGGATCAGGACATATCCTTCATATTCTCTACACATTAATCCGACAATAAAACCAAAGGAGTTATCGTAGATGTGCAAAATATTCTATAAAGTGAATAGCGGCACATAGTTCATGGGATCAACATTGACAAATTTACAAGCAGTCATTATGTGAGAACATAGTAAGTATTTAGTCTGATGTTCACCACAATCACAATTTTGGGATTGTAAAATGACCCTAACCCTTCTAGGTGGTTTGGGTGTTTGAAGTGAGGCTTGGGTCTCTGTTACAATAAATGTGTGGTTGTGTCTATCAAATTTGTTAACAATGTAAAAGGTTTGTTGTTGTTGTTGTTGTTGTCGTTGGTATACGGTGTATACACAGTTCATGCATAGGGTGCACTGTTGGTGCATGGACATATGAGTAAGCATGTACATTGAGAATATCAGGTGGACTCTCAACCTAGTATTTTAGGTTTTCGTAGTGACTAATAGGAATGGACCTATGGAATAAATGAGTGGGTGAAACCCTTTGAGAAGTATGGTTTGCAAACCCTAGAGGTAAGCACTACCCACACTTGTCTATATTCAATAAAATCACATTTCCTCCGTAGGGTCAGCCTAAGAGACTCCTTGAATGGTCTGAGAATGAGACTATGTTAAAGGATGAAACTCATGGGGGATCGCTCATATTGTGTTGAAACTCCATGGAGTAGAGTCAGTGTGTCAGTTGTGGTCTAATTAGTAGTTTGTGTATGTCAGTTGTAGCCTAATTGACTATTGGTATATGTGAATGTTGTATTATGATTCATGATGATGAGTAATTGATATATGTTGTGGTTGATACTTAAGGACTTGTATTATGATCATGTTGATTGATGTTTATATGTTGTATATTTCACTTGAAATGGTGAAGAAAAGATTGTTTTAGGTGTTCACTGATGATTGTAAGGATCAAACCTTTTTATATAAATTATTTTAGTTTATTTTTATATGTATGTGTTGTTTTGGTGTGCTTACCCTTGTATGTTACATGTGTTTGTGATGATCTCGTACTTGATGTACATCGGGAGCATACGATTTCTAGGTTGGATCTTCTCCTTAGAGGCGTTGTAGATGGAGCGAACACGGGAGCGAAAGTTGTGTCACTCTCTTCCTTTTCCTTGATTGACTTTTGTATAGAAATGACCAATTTAGGTTTGTCTTATGTATAACTTCTAGGAGTTTTATGTAATCAAGTATGTCTCTTCTTTTGTTGTTGAAGTGGCATAGCCACCAGTGTGGATTTGGTTATGTTTAGTAGATGCATGGTTTTTGTTACGAGTTATGGGTTTTGGAAATGCGAAAATTTTACTTATTCTTTTCAAAAATAAATTAATTGAAGAGTTTTGAAATAATTAAAGTAAATCTTCTGCTTTATTAGTATGTTGAGTTATCATGTAATAGTGGCTAGTCGTTACACTTATTTTGGTCAAATGAACTTATAAGCTGATCAAAGGTTATAAGCTCCTCAAAGACTTTACCAAAGATAACCTTTTATATTTTATTTAATGTCAAACTATTTATTTTAATGAATTATTACATTGTTTGGGCCTTTGGGAACTAGAAGTGACCAAAATTGTATAAGTAATCTAGTACAGACTACAGTGTTTATTGACGTGAAAGAAAAAATACCAAAACTACATTTAAGCCTTTCATTTTTAATTACAAATAAATAAATACTATGAGAGAAAAAAAACTAGCATGGTATATTATCTAATCTAATATAATATCCTAATATCTAAATAATAAAGCAATGTACTAGCAAAATTACTTCATTAACCTGTTTTAAAAGTTTGACAGTTGTCTATCTATGTGGGTATTTTAGTCTTTCACCGTACTTCAATATTTTATAATATTTGAATGTCACACTTCTCTCTTCATCATCAAAACTAGAAAATCAAAATGTGAACGAGAGACCTGCCCACCCTTCTTTTTCTCCTCTTTTCTCTCATCCTTCTTCACAAATTTGAATTTGAAATTTGAGACCTATCCACTCATGTTATCTTATTCCCTAGCTCATGTCTCATTTTTTTCTGTTTGCAAACCCATTGCACCACCATTGTTGCTGAACAACAATGCCCCACCTCTCACTAGCTCCATCCCGGCTCCATCTTTTCATTTGGAATGGGTTTTACTACCTTTTTTCTTTGATTAACATAGATAAAGTTTATACTACTTTTTTTCTATGATTCATTTAATGGGTTTTGGGGTTTTCTTTGTTCTTTTCTATTTCTTTGAGAGGGTTCAGTGATTCTTGATATTAGGATTTTGATTTTAGGGTTTTGTTTTGATGTTTTACAGTTTGGTTGGTTTAATTATGGTTTCCTTTTCCATTACTTTTCCCCTAACCAAAAGCATATTTTATTTTCATGATGGTTTACTATCTTCTCTTTACCCTCCTCTGCTCTACGAAAGAAAACAGACCATCAATCATTTTTTATGAGCTCAAAAGGATTGCAAATGAGAAGATTTACGAGAAGATAATAGGAGGATTATGGAAAGGAGATTGAGAAACACAATGAGTTACAAATCAATTCACATTGCAACAAAGGGTAGCTATTTGGTTAATTTATTCTTCCATTGATTTTTTAGTTTTTTACTTTCATTGATTACTTTTTCTCTTTGATTGGGTGTGTGTCATTTTTTGGAGTTGGTTATGGACATTGCTATTGATCAATTGATAACCCAATTCACTTTGAAATAAATTTGTAAAAAAAAAAAAACACATAATTGACAATGATAGGATGGGTTATGTAATTGGTGCTTTTTTCCTATTTTTTTGGGTTGTTAGTTTTTACACTTTTGTCGTGCCTAAGGTAATTTAAGGAACAAAATCTCATTGTCTCTATCTCACTATTTATCATTGACTAATTTTGGTGCCTATCTCTCTATCTCAAAATAATTAATGATTCAAAGGTTTATATAAGGCTTACATATCATTGTTCTTATGTTTAGGGGGGAGTGATTAATGAGTTTATATAATTAGCTATTCTTTAATTATATTTTTTAAATCTTGCAGTATAATATTTATAATTGAATTTGATGAATTTCACTTATTTTATCTTTGTGGTTTATATAGGATGGAAGAAAGGTGTGAAAGATACTTCACCTTTATCCTCAATTTCTAAAGAATTAGAATTGCATAGGACAAGGCTTATATATGCATAATAGAAAGAAAAAAGTATGTATTCTTCATACAAACCCAAGCAAATAGGCTTTCTTCCTAAGTAATAGTGACATAATATTATAGGAATTGTATCAATATTTTTATATGTTCTTTTTTCTTCTCCACCTTTTATATTATCTTATTTTTTTGTGATATTGGATTATACTTTCTGTTTTTCAGGTAAAAAAAAAAAAACTTGATGTGGTGGTTCTGGAGTACTTCATTGCATGCACAACTCATGGTGCTTCAACCAAGGTGTACACATGAATGTTATACTCGCTAATGTTACGTGAAGGTAAATATCACAAGAAGAGGGTTGAATTGTGACTTTATAAAATTTTCAAATCATTGCAATCAAACAAAGTTTTTTCGTCTGAAGAAGAAACTTTGCAAAAATAGATAACAAATCATTTGAAAAACACAATCAGAAGATGAAAAACAAACACGTTAAGCACAAGATGTTTTCAAATGTCTAAAAATAAATTCAGACCTTGGGTTAGTTGGAAGCAAAAGGAAAACAAGTAAATATCAGATACAAAAAGTTATACAGGTTCATCTCTACCACTAAGACTACATTCAGTTCTTGGAAAAATAACAAGTTTCACCTACTTCTCATTACCAACCAAGCCACTGCTGGTTCTAAACAAGTCAAAAGAGATTTGTATTTTGAGTTTGCACAGAGACTAAATCTAGAATTGTCTCACATATACGATCAACACTTAGTCTTTTTCTCTCATTATGTTCAAGGTATTTTGAGAGCTTTATCTAACTTTACAAGAATATACAAAAAAAATTGTGCAAAAAGAATAATGAATGTCTTTTGCACAAGATTCATTCTTCAAAATTTCAAAGCTTCTGGTTTATATAAGCATCATCTTCAAGTGTTTGTTGTTTCACAACGAACATATTTCTACACTTGATCTTCATTTGACGAATGTGACCATTGGTGCATTGAATGCTTACATTAAATGTATGTTCTTTCCTCATGTAGAGAGTCCACTCTTTGAAGCTTACGTGTTGAGTACTGTAGTTGGTAGTCACTTCCTTTATGTCAGGAATAGGTCTTGTGCAACAAAGCTCTTATTTTGATAGAGGTTGAGGACTTTCAGACCTTGACTTCTTAGGATTCGACAAATCCTAGGAGAATGTTTATGCAAAAGAGATCTCAGACACAATATTAAATGAAGTCTTAAATGTCATCTTAAATGTTGTATCAGATTATGACTCTATTTGCCTATCGTCTGAAACATTAAACACAAACTTCTCATAAGATGCAACTTTTAACCTTTGTATTTGTTTACATCTAGCCAAAATAATTAAGGGTCCTGATTAGTTTTAGGACATAAATGTCTTTTGACTTAACAGGTACAATGCACCCACTATATAGGTTCTCTAGCTCAAATATTTTTTAGTATACATATAATTTGTGGTTTTAGCTTTAATCTATATTACTTGGATGTTTGATATAAAAGAATGGATACAAAATCACAATTTATCTTATTCTCAAGTCAGTTTCTTCATTTTACATTAGACACATCTGTTTTTCGTTGTATGCTTTTACCTCTCTATGGGAAATATTTGCATACTAGCAGGAGACATAAGTTGCTCTTTCATGTTCTTGCATAGCTAAACTCCATTTAAGGCAAAATCTTCAATCTTACATCATTATTCTTTATTTTATTTATTTTTTAAACTTCTGAGGCATCATTCTTCTAAGTTATGGTTATGCATTATACTATATTACTAAGTCTAACTAATCCTTGAATTAACCCCAAATTATATATAATGGCACAATGGATTGTTAATTTACTTTTTATTTCTATTGATTTTTAAAATTCCTAAATTTGGTGAAACCTTTTTTCTTTTAGTTTGAGTTGATGATGGAGTTCTATTATGAACATGAAGGATGGTGATGATTGTGATTTTAGATGAGTCTCGAGTGTGCATTAAAAAATCCACATTTTGTGATTAATGATTATTCTTGACTTAAGTATTTTAAGTTGTAAATCAATGTTATGTTTTATGAATACTATGAGTTGTTAAATAAGTTATGAGTTTTATATTTTATCAATATGAATGAGTTACTTAAATTGATTATAAGTTAATGGTTTATGGTATATCTTTTGATGTTTAAAGAGTAATTGCAAAACTGATTTTTAAAAATATTGTTACTATTTTTGCGTTTGAGGATTTTTTTTAATTTTGAGGATTTTTTAAATTTTTTTTCAAGACTTAAAAATGTGAATTTTTTTAATGACTCAATCGGATGACCAACTTAATTGAATTCAATTAAAGAGGGGTTGGGTTGTAAAAAAATAAAAAGGTAAACTCAATCTAATCCAATCAATTAAATTTAATTAAATTGAGTTAACAATAGATAAAATTTAACTCGAATCACTTACACTCCTTTAAATTTATATCAAATAATATTAGGATATTATATACACATGTTGACATGATTATTTTATCATAGTTACATAATATTTTTTAAATTATTGTTAGTTTTTAATGATTATTTCTTTATAAAGTTATAAAGATTAACTAAAATATCAATGACACAATTAATATTGAATATTTTATGATAAAATGTAATATTTTTGTAGTGTGTCTTAAATATTTGACACATTTTTTTATTGCAACATAACATTTATAAATGTCATTACCTTTAATATTATTCTTAAATATTTTAAAAAAAATATTTGAGCATGTACCTCTTCGATGAAATAAATTTGAATTATTATTTAATTTTATAAATAAGTTCCTTTTGAGCATTGATTTATTTTGATATAGAACTTCAAATATATTAGTATTATAAAGAGAGGGGGAGAAATAAGTACATATTTATCAGATAAAATTAATTCGTAAACTATTAATAATTCTCGGCATTATTAATTTAAGAAATAATTTTATCAATAAAATATATATTAGAGCAATAAAAGTTATGCGAGTGAACATTTTTTAATGAAATGAAATAAGAAAATTTACACTTAGCTTACTGGAATATACAATTTAGTTGATATCACTGATATATCTAAATTATTGGGGGTGAAATTAAATTTTTGAGATTCATTGCTATTATTATTATTATTATTATTATTATTATTATTATTATTGTAATATAAATATATTTTTATATAAAATTCTAATTACTAAAATTGATGTGAAAAATCATTTTTAAGCAAATCAATATTCATTTTTTATTATCTCATCAATGTAAATTATCAAAGACTTTCTTTCACGTAGATAATTTTAAAATTCTCTTTATATATTGATATCATATGTAAATTTTAATATTCGTACGACATTTTGTCTCACCATCTTGGAGCAGTTTCCATTTTATTCACTGTCTAGCATTTTATCTCACCATAAAAATTTCTGTCTTTTGATTACAGAGAAATATTTTTTCATTTTAGTGAAACTTTATACTTTTTTGGAAAAATAAAACATCTAATATATATTTGTCTCAATGTAAAAATTTAATTTTATAAGCATATATATTTGAAACGTGTGAAAGAAGAGTGACTCATGTGAATGTCAATCCAAGGGAAACTTCA
This sequence comes from Glycine max, assembly GCF_000004515.6. NCBI lineage: Eukaryota > Viridiplantae > Streptophyta > Magnoliopsida > Fabales > Fabaceae > Glycine > Glycine max. Next base: position 11,416,627 of record NC_016091.4, read on the forward strand.
TCTTCATATGCAATACACTAAATTTAAATTGGTAAAATTGCATTTTTTGTTCCTCAGTTTATCTCTAATTTTGGATTTGGCCCCCCTATATTTTAATTCACAAATTTGATTCCCAGTTTTATAAATCTTTGTAAAATTGGTCCTAAAAGCTCGATTTGGATGTTGATCGTTAACCTTAGACGTTGACTGTCACGTGTCAATGCCACGTTTGACTGCCAATTTCGATTTTGGTCCCCTAGTTTTACTCCAATTTCGATTTTGGTCCCCTTATAATTTAATTCATACATTTGGTCCCCCCAGTTTTATAAATCCCTTTATAAATTTAGCCAAATTTCATTACTGGAGAAGTTGTATTTTAAATTTCAAATAAAAATATTATTGTCATTCATAGGCCACTTAAGCATTCGTATACACATAATATTACATGGGAGAGCAAAAAAAGAAAAAAAAAGAGGGAGTTATTACAGAACCTTTTGAGACTCAGGTTGGAATTCATGCGTCACTTTCCCAAGTTGAACAACCCCAGAAGTGGTAGAGAGACAACGAGTGATTTTTCTCTGGGTTCCAAGTGAGTGAAAAACTTACAATGAAAAAGAAGTGCGAGATTTATTAAGACCTACCATGTCTCTAGCACCAGTGACTAAACCATTCAAAAGACCAATTTTGCATGAACAATTTATAAAGAGATTTATAAAACTGAGGGACCAAATGTGTGAATTAAACTATATGGAGACCAAAATCAAAATTGGAGTAAAACTGAGGGACCAAAAGTGTAATTTTACCTACAAAAAATGAAGTCTTTATGAGGAACTACTCAGACGTTGACATGTGGCATTACACGTGACAGTCAATGTCCGAAGTTAACGGTCAACGTCCAAATCGGGCTTTCAGGACCAATTTTACAAGGATTTATAAAACTGGAGGACCAAATTTGTGAATTAAATTATAAGGGGACAAAATCCGTAATTAGAGATAAAGTGGAGAACCAATTTTACAATTTTGGCATTTAAATTCCATGTCTAATTGCATGATATTATGTAATATATATATATATATATATATATATTTGCATGTAATAACTTTTATTCCAAAGTGCTCATCTTAATATTTTGTTATTATTAAAGATAGACTTAATGCTTATTTCAAGTTGTTAGAAATAAAACTTAGAAACCAAAAGCGAGTTGCACAGGTTATTCTGGAAAAAAATGCTTGGAAATTGGAATAACGTTTTGTGAAAATAAAAATCAGTAAACGCACAAAGCCACTAAGGTTTAGGGCACTCAACTCAAGTGGAGTGAAGTGGCGACAAACACCGCACTCCAACGGCACTGAGCCAGGACCACACCGGTGGTTTGTTACTTAACTGAAAATCACCATCATTTCACTCTTCTCCTTCTATAACCCTTTCATTCCAACGTCCTTAAAACTATGGTTAAATTGAGTTTGTTTTCTTCGATATTTCGATGGTAAACACGGGCAGTTTTTTTTTTTTTAAGGGTTTACGTTTTATTTTGAATTTGTTTGGATTTCGACTTTCAGGACATGACTTGTATCAAGTAATTTTGTTTTATGTTCTTTATATTGTTTAATCCATGATTTGTGCAATTGGGTAACTATCATAGTTGTATCTGCAATTCTGATTTTGGGTTTTGTGGAATAGAGTTTAGAATTTGGGTGATGGATACTTCATGAACATTGACTACCTAGAACCAATTTGTGATTCAAAATGGTTTACTGTTACTGGCGAGCAAGGTTTCTGAAAAATATGCCCCCATTCTCATTATTTTCTTATTAACCCTCTTCTTGCTGTCCCTCCAGTGCTTGATAATCTTTTTGATTGTTCATTCACAAAAACCATATATCATTTGTCAATATTGCTACACTACTTCTTAACAAGCTGAGTTTTCACTTGGAGATTTCAAAAACACTAGTAGACAAAATCTTAGACTGTTTTGTACTTTATGTTCTGGACGGATGGGAATTGGGAACTATCTCAGTAGTAGTGATAATAATAATATATTTGTTCTGCTAGAAAAGAAAACCGTACCTGCTAATTTGAATTGTGTGTTAATTTTCTTATTGTACTTCATCTAAACTTCAGATTTGAGTATGGTTGGTATCAGTTTCATACTCGTTTGTATGAAAATTATTCTTTTATTAAAGACAAAAGTACAAGCTTCATAATTATATCAATCTGTTAATTCTGGACAGGTTCTATAAGGCTACATCTATTTTTGTGGTTTGCTGATTCGTTGCGTTGTTATGCAATATGGAATCCCAATTAATTGATGGTAATGATGAGATGGAAGTTTCTGGGGATGTGGGTTTGAGTACGTGTGAAGTTCAGATGCATCAAGAAACATATGAAGGTGTTCTATTCTAATCATTTAATTTTGATATGGAATTCTGAATGAATAAAAAATTATGCATGTCTTATGTATAAAGCCTTGCATCCTGTTTATGACTTTATCCTGGTCTCTGCATAATGTCACAATTGATGTAGAAGGTTTGTGGCTTTTAAGGTAATAAACCTTAGTTCTTGCACCCTTCCCCTTGGAGTGAGAAGGAGGCTCCGGTTTAATTAAAAAGTGGTTTACCTAGTGTCCATTCCTCAATATCTATTCTACTAGCTCAAATAATAGTCTTTGATTATGGTACTCCTCAAACATAGTTACCACTTTCAGCTTTCAAATATTGTTACTTAACATAAAAGAAGTCTAAAAAGTAAAAACTATGCTAAAAACAGAATCACATATGGGGAAAGTCAATTGATATTTGATACAATGAATCAAAGAAAGTTTGTATCAGCAATTACCTACCCTCTAAAGCCCACTTTACAGTAGTGATGGAGTTACACTTCTAATTTACAGTTTGTTGCATGCTACATAGTTAATTCTCTGTTGATTGTTGTGGTGTGTATCATGGTAGTCAAAATCGCATTGTGTAGCGTAAGATCATATGAGTTTATGATTTTCTCCACCCTCTCTGATCTCCCGTCGCAGCTGGGTTGCAATTTCGGCGGATCACACTGGATCGCCGTGGAAGATTGAGACTCGGGTGCAGTGCAGTGCTTTTTGTGAGTCTGTTTGGATGTTTTTCTGGTAAGGTTTGTGACCCAGTTTTTAACCCAGAACTGCTTCAGCCCAAAAAACCCTAATTACTTAAGCCCAAAGCCCAATTTTGCTATTCCCTCTCCGTCCAAATACTCCTTTGGCCCCTTTTTCACCTAAAAATAAAATACCACTCTTCCTTTGGCAAAAAACCAAAAATTACCACCCCTTTTTCACCTAAAAAGAAAACCATGTACACTCATCTCTTTCTCTCACCCGATATTCTTCTTTCTTCTCTATTTGTGTGGACTGCGCACTCTTCTCTCATCTGTGATTCTGTTTCCAGCACACACACAGCATCTGTTTGATTATGTTTACATCATACGCATACCTTTATTCTACACCATCATAAAAATGATTTCAACCCCAATACCAAACTCTTATGCACCTGTGCCTCTTAAGAATGCTGCTGAAAATAGGAGTGATATAGTTTGGAAGCATTGCATTTCAGTTGGTGGGGATGCTAGAAAACTTCAATGCAAATTATACTGTCTTTTTGCTTATCATGTTGAATTGAAGTTCATTATGCATTTCAAGTGTGATATAATAATTTATGCTACTTTATATATATGCCCACATATATGATTATATGTGCATATATATGAATTCATAAATTTTGTAGGATCTTATGATCCGTGTTACGATCTCCCGATTTACAACCCATACTCCCCTTCCCAATCTTGAGTAAGATCTCAATTTTGACTACCATGGTGTGTATAGTTTATATCTTTGCAATATGTCTGAATTTGATATAGTGAGTTGGTTATTCAACATCATAGCTTAATCCTAAAACATGCAACCCCTCCCAAATGCCTTAAATTCTGTGTGTAACTTCATGCAGTCATCGATGATCATTTTGTACTTAATTTTTCTGCATTTTCTATGCTTGTTTTGCCCATACCCTCCCAAAACAAAGAAATATCCCCAGAGAAAACGACCTTTTAAAACCTCATACAAGATCCATGACCCATACCTAAAGAAACCAGTTGTAGTATGTTATCCTGTCTCGAAGAAACATAGCATTGATTTGAAAGAGATACATAGCCAATGATGCACATGGGTTGCAGTGATTGCTTGGATGGCATCCTTTCACTGGACTCCTTTATTTATTTATTTTTTCTTCTTTTTCTTGGGGGCAGGGCAATGAAAAGAACAAAAATAAGATTTATGCCTGTCTGTGCGTGTGTGTGCATTCATATGACAGGCAAGGGTTCTACATTGGGACAATTGAGTCAAATCTCAAATGACATATAGACCTTCTGATTATCTATAGAATTCTTGAATTCTTCTCTACAATTGAATGCCTGAACTCTTTGAATTTAAAGTTCTTTCTTTACATTTCTCTCTTAGCAAACAGTGTTATCAATGGCGGAACTCTGGAAGGCCAAAATTCTCCCATATAAACAGGCCATTGCAGCCTATGGCACTGCCATAGTGGGCCTCCCTTCACAAATTGCCTATGGTGGTTGACAAAAAAACCGCCATGCCAGTCTGCCATGGCGGCCTTAGCGCCGCCATTTATCAACATTGTTAGCAAATGAGAAAAATGTTATCTCCTGCAATATTTATTCTCATCATCAGAAAACATTCTGATGGGTTCAAAAGATTTAATTTCGTGGCAGTGGATCCAAATGAGGGGTGTAGAGTACTAGAGAGTTCTTCTTGGGGAGAGTTGGGTATCTGTGAAGATCATGCTATTCAGGAACCATATGAAGGCATGGAATTTGAATCTGAAGATGCTGCTAAGCTATTCTATGATGAATATGCCCGGCGATTAGGATTTGTCATGCGTGTGATGTCTTGTCGACGCTCAGAAAGGGATGGTAGGATTCTTGCCCGCAGACTTGGATGTAATAAAGAGGGTTATTGTGTCAGCATCCGAGGTAAATTTGCGTCAGTTCGTAAACCTAGGGCAAGCACAAGGGAAGGTTGTAAGGCAATGATTCATATCAAATATGATAAGTCTGGAAAATGGGTGATAACAAAGTTTGTGAAGGATCATAATCATCCATTAGTAGTCTCTCCACGTGAAGCACGCCAAACAATGGTAGGTTCATATTTCTTATGTAGCTGTATAGTCTATTGTGGACAAATGTATTGCTTTTGGGATATTTTACGTAACATCCTTGTTTTTTGATTCAAAATGATATGTTTGCTAACATTTCCTTATCACTTTCTGTTGCTTTCTGGTTTTAGGATGAGAAGGATAAGAAAATTCAGGAATTAACAGCAGAGCTTCGGCTTAAAAAACGGTTGTGTGCAACATATCAAGAACAGTTGACTTCTTTTATGAAAATTGTTGAAGAGCACAATGAGAAGCTATCTGCCAAAATTCATCATGTAGTTAATAATCTTAAAGAATTTGAATCCATAGAAGAGCTTTTGCACCAGACATAACCATGCATCATGTGAGTATTTAATCTCTTTATTTTTAGCATTTACATATTATTTTATAATATATCTATACTCTTGAATAAAATGATTTTCTCTCACCTAAAAATCTGATGAAGTTCTTAACAAGGTTTTTTTCTTCAATCTAAAACCGTATCCAACTGTACATGTATCCTAGCAACAGTTAATGATGTCTGTGGTTGGTCTTACATAATTTCAATGCTGTTTGGGTGGTGGATTTCCATTTCATAAAATACCGTATGATGTATTTATTTAATGTGTGTATTTAGTTGAATGTTGGGCGGTCAAGAGCCAACATGAGAATAAAGTAGGTGTAGCGGAGATGAGGATGTTGCGGTGGATGTGTGGTAAGACCCGACAGGATAAAATTAGAAACGAAGCTATTAGAGAGAGGGTTGGAGTAGCGCCTATTGTAAAGAAGATGGTGGAAAATAGACTTAGGTGGTTTGGGCATGTAGAGAGAAGACCGGTAGACTCTGTAGGGAGGAGAGTAGACCAGATGGAGAGAAGACAAACAATTCGAGGCAGAGGAAAACCCAAAAAGACTATAAGAGAGGTTATAAAAAAGGATCTCGAAATTAATGGTCTGGATAGAAGTATGGTACTTGATAGAACATTATGGCGAAAGTTGATCCATGTAGCCGACCCCACCTAGTGGGATAAGGCGTTGTTGTTGTTGTTGTTGTATTTAGTTGGGGTGCCAGCCTTATCCTTTCAGGCTTCTGGGTATATTCACATGTTGATTATCTAACTATTTATATTTGTATCTGTGCAAACTAGACTCATTTTCTTTTACATAAAAAAATAAAATCTTGGTTATATATCTTTTAGATTTATTTCTTGAAAAATATAAGAAAAATCCTGAACATTATGTTCTTAAGGTACATAGTTCTGCTGTTTTCCTGCACCTTCTGGTTGCAATTTTATGGTTAGACCTATAATTGATTTATGCTACTGTAACCAATTCAACTATGTCAACCATTCAATGATTGGATTGCTTTAAGGTTATGAAGCTAAACATCTGTAAAAATTGAATGACTGCTGCTCTATCTTCTAACTTTTATTATTATTATGACATGAGATTTATGCAAATGTTAATCTTAGCATTCATGTGTTATGCATAAAATGCAGGTCACGGTGTGACCACTAAAATGTGTCGTGTTCAAAGAATGATCCTTTAATCCTTCATGAATTGCATTCCCTGATTCAGTGAATACTTTGGTAAGGCTAACCTATTTTTTTGGTGAACCGATAATGCTAGCTTTGCAACCAAGAGAAGGCCACCATATATATATATATATATATATATATATATATATATATATAAACTGTGAAGTTATATTGCTTGTCATAGTACTTAAAAGCTAAAAGAGGTTTTGTGACATTTTGGCCACTGACAAACTAGTTACGTCCCTTTAAGCCTCAGGGTACAATGTAATCTTGTATCATTTTTGTACTCCCCTAATTTTACAGAAGAAAATGTAAACAACAATGATATTGTGACTTGCTTAGTTTGAAACTACTGTCAGCTAAATATTACTATTTGTTATTACCAGATTCAGAAGTGTTCTCCTGACCAATCTTCACTAACAATTTGATCTCCTACTTGGTATGCTGAACTCCTCTAGGCGGTGGGGTGGTACCGAGAGCTTCTTCCGCACTCATTCTGTTTACAGGATTTTGTTGAAGTACACCATGCAAAAAATATTTTGCCTCATCGCTTAGCCGTGGCATCCCAGTAAAGTCCAGTGAGCCATATGTGATCACATCAAAGATGTTACTTCCAAAATATTTCAAGAAGGGATGTTGTCCACTAAATAGGAGATAAATAATAATGCTTATGCTCCAAAAGTCTGAAGCATAGCTCGACTTCCCACTCAAAACCTTATTTAGTAAAGTGTACCAACATACAATGAAGATCCTCTCCCGTTTCTAAGAACTGGGATAATCCAAAATCAGAAGCTTTTAATGTTGAATTTTTGCTAGATGATCGAAACAAAAAATTCTTAGGTTTAAAATCTCTATGAACCGCATGGTGTGAATGACACTGAAGTGATGTTTAGCATTTGTCTCACAATTGGAATTACTTCCCCCTTCAGCATACCGCTGATGCTTCTTGGTGAGTGTGCGCTCCAAAAGGTTGTCTCCCCTACATAGTTCCATAACAATGTAGACATTGTAATTATCTCCATAAGCACTTTGAAATTGGACCACATTTTAGAGGCCCTGGCCAATCAACGACTTCATAATTCAAAGTTGCTGATTTTGGATTATCCCTCTTAAAAATGGAAGAGGATCTTCATGATAGTGTTGATACACTTTACTACATTGCGCCTGGGGTTGAGTGGGAACTCAATTTATGAAGTGGACAACACCCCTTCTTGAAATATTATGGCAGTAGACCACATATGGCTAAACTATGAGGCAAAAAAGATTTTTTTGCAAGGTGTACTTCAACAAAATCCTGCGAACAAAATGAGTGCAGATTAACTCTCGGTACTGCCCGGAGGATGAGATCAGATTGCTGGTGGAGTGGTCTAGAGAACACTTCAGAATCCGGTGAAAACACTATTGTTTATAGGACAAATGTGTTGGAATGTTTTATCAAGCGAGAAACTACTCTATAATGTAATCCATCCTAACTTTTTCTTTGTATATATTTGTCAATACTTTAGTAAAAATTTAAAACGTCATAAATCTTAGTAATGTCCTATTGATTTGATAAATAATTAAATTAGATATGATTCAAGAGACCGCTGATAAAAATTATAGAACCATATTAGAGCCCTCTAATATAAAAATAATGACCATTACTGTTGTAAATTTTCATCTATATTATTAGAGTTTTGTAAAGATCCATTACTAATATCAACTATTAACTTTATTTGATATTGATATAAAGTAAATACTTATATCATTTATGATAATTTCATATAAACTATATACAGTTAGGATTCTCTTTTGCTATTTTTTTTTTCGGGGGGTGGGTGGGAATTCCTGGAAACTTTAATCAAAAAAACTATTTTGAATTTTAACTAATTTAAGATGGCAAAACGTCTTTTTAGCATTTTTCATAAGCCAAATTTAGCATATTGTATAAATTGATTTTGCTTTTTGTTTTAACTCATCAACCACAAATGCGTTGAGTCATGATCAATTTTTTATTCATCAGTAAATGCTGATTTAGCTTGAGCTTTGAATAAATTTGTCAATAACTATTTATAGAGAAAAATGAATTAAATTTATATTATTATAAGTTAAAATTAACTTGCGTATAAGTTATCCTAAAAAATACTTGTGTATAAGTTAACTTATAGAAATTTTCTCCTTGATATATTGAAATGATTTTAATTTGAGAAAATTTTATTCATTTTACCATTTTATTTATTTTAATCTCGAATTTAAATTGAAAAGTTCATCCAAACTCTAGTTGTTAAATTTTGTTAGCTTTATCCTTAGATCATGTAATATTATTTATTTGCATAAAAAATATCATTTGTAAATTTACATGTGAAGTTAAAAAGATTTTTTAAAAAAATTTAAGGTGAAAGACTATCTTTAAATCGATTGGACTATATATAAATCTTGTCTAAAATAATACTTTTATATTAGCGAATTTGATCTTCAAACTTTAAAAGAGTAAGTGGATGTAGTTGTTTCTCTTCGAGAATTCATCATATCTTTTGAAATATAAGAGAAATTAAATCTTGAGGACCAAATTTATTCATATGAAAGTAGAAAGACTTTGAACATATTTGATCAAAAGTATAAGAATTTAAAGTGTTTTTTTTCCTCTTTCAAAATGTATTCTTAAAACAAAATCAAATCTTTTTTATATAATTATTTTTATCCTTAAAAATTGAAGAAAAAAAGTACTAATAAGCAATAACTAATAAGATTTATATAATGATCTCTAACTAGACCAATGAAACAATTTTTTTGAATCATTATTTCAGTTACTCTATTTTTCTGTCACTCCTAAACTAAAGTAAAAACAAATCACAATTGGACTCATAAATATATAATTATATTAAATATTTTCAGAGGAAGAATTTGTGATTCATAATAATTCCAGAAAATTTCAGTGGGATCTCAAGGGATATGTGTGATCTATCATAAAAGAAAAGAAAAAAACTGAACTACCGACTTGGAAGGGATTTGTTGGAGAATTCCTTTGAACTTGTTTATTTTGTTTTGGGAGTTGCTAGGTGCACCAAGCATTATTGCTGGTGCATCCAACAACTTTTGAAATTGCCGAAATTACCCCTACTGCCTGCTGTCGCTGATGCTTCTTCTTTCTCTCTTTTCATGAACAGTGCCGCCATGAACAGTGCTTCCATTTACTGCACCCAGCATCCGGCTTTTATAAATGGCACAATGTTTCCATTTGCGCATTGTCTCCTTCTTTTCTCTCTTCGGTGCGCAGTGCTTCCTTCCTTGCAATCGGTTTGGTTCGATGAACGGTTAGCTATGAAGCCTAGATACGAGATACGATATGACACAGATACGAAGATACGACAAATTTTTAAAATTAAAGATACGATACGTCTTGAATACGTTAATAAAATATATAAAAAGTTATATATAGTTTCAGATTTTTTTTTCCTAGAACAGTTAGATTTTTCATTGGAATAGCTTCAAATTCATATTAAAAAATAAAACATGAAAAATCAAGACATAATATCAATGTTGCCTAGACTAGAAAATGATATGAAGCTTGAGATTTAGAATTCTGATATGAAGCTGCATGTTCAAAACAGAAGTAAAAATATGAAAAATGTGAACACAAAAGGAAGCAATTCATGGAAAAAAAAGCAAGAACAAAGTAAAAAAAAACAAACAGAGGATACACAACACAAAAACTTATTTCAGAAATAGAATTTAGAAACCAAATCATTATCATGTCATGATTTTTAATTGCATTTCATAACACTGATAACAACAATTGTGCCTCCATTCCATTACAACATAGTAGTATACATAATATATAGTTAATCAAGTAATCTAATATAAATTTGCCAAATTCATGGCAGGATAGCCAATTTACCCACTTGATTCATTCCACCTTGTAGCTCAATTCAGCAGCAAGTCATTACTTGATACATATTCAATTCACAATTAATTCAACCCCATATGATACATATTCAACTTTGTAAAACAACAAATAACATAAATCATCATCAAATCAAGAAAACCTAAGGTTTATAACATGAGCAATAGCTGCACCATTAACACCCAAATGGAAAACAAACATGAATAAAGGATCCAATGCTATGTTGGTTACATCTCCTGTCACTAGACAAAACCAGAGAAAGAATCATTAGAATCAGAAAATGACAGGATATTGCAGACTCAATGAGTACCAACTAAATCTGATTTTTGACAGGACATTTTCACCTATGTTTGACCATAAAATGATACCTTCATGTGGTATTAATTCTTTTAATTTAGAATTCATAGTTGGACCTGCTTCCAAGCAATCACTCTTCTCTTTTGTAGGACAGGCTCCATTAAGGGCGTCTTCCTCAGCCACAAAAGAGATAGTGACACTGGCAAATTGTGAGACTATAATACCATATCAATTAGTCAACAAAAATAAACAAATTGTGAGATTGAATCACATCAAACGCTTTTAATACTTTGATCATTCATTCATTTGTCATTAATTTATAGCTTTCATATAATGATCACAATTTACAAAAAGACATACTTGTGACATAAGCAAAAAATACAGTTTCTACCCTATTTCACATAAAAAAATACAGCTTTCATATAAGTATTGGCTTTATACAATAGCCTATATCAAAGTATCATTACTAGTTAGAAATTACTAAATTATTGTCAAACTCTAATTGTTTCATTTTCTTCTCCTCCATTGCCATCATCTAAGAAAAGCATAGCTTCTAAATCTGGCTCATCAAGAGATAAATCTGTCATTTCAAGAACTCCAGCACTATCATCAAGTGGATCATGTACATCTCCATTAATGTCCCACAATCTTGTCTCTCCTTTTTTATACCCTTCCTCTTTTCTAGACAAAAGCCTAAGATTAGAGTGCACAAAAACCAAATCTTTAGCCTTCTTTGGATCCATTTTGTTTCTCTTCAAAGAATGAATAAAAGAGTATGTACTCCAATTCCTCTCACAGCATGAGGAAGAACATGGTTGCACTAGAAGCTTTAAAGCAACCTTTTGGAGTATAGGTGTAGAGGATCCATGCATCACCCACCAAGTTTTTGAATCTAATGCCCATCTATCCTCAATTATATCAAATGAACCAAAGTCACCCGCACAAGATGAGAATTTAGAGAATTCTTCATAAACTTTTGTCCTAACATTAACATTTGGAAAATATCTCTTAAGACATTTATTCCTTTGGCTAGAAAGTTCATCATCTCTATGAGGAGGAACCCTATTTGGAACCTCATTAAGCCAATTATCACTATAGTACCTATAAAAAAAATATATGTATACATTTTAGTCATACTATGGTTGAGAAAGAGCTAAGCTAAGCCATACACATTATTGAAAAATTGATATAAAAATATTACCTTGGATTTAGAGAATGAGCTAAGCAATGAAGTGGATTACAACTCTTACTCCACCTAGAATTAAGTATTTCATGAATAACTTCAAAGAAAGTAGAAACTTCATTTTCTAGCACTTCATCATGCCTATAGATGGTTGTCTTCACCTTTTCTATCATAGAATCCCACATTTCATACACTAAGTGAAGATTAGAAGCATTGGTGTCACATATTCTAATCATGCTATATATAGGATCCATGAAAGAAAGGATGTAATCAACTTTATCCCACCATATATCATTCAAAATCAACTCTTTTACATGTGCAGCTTTTCTGACATCATCTTCTCTATAACTATTCCATTGATCACTAATGACCATATTTTGCAAACAACGTTTCAACAATTTTAATCTTTTTAACATGACTATCATAGAGGCAAAACGAGTTTCAGCAATTGAAAGCAATTTAAGAGATGAAAACTCATTAAAAATTGCTAATCTCATTGAATGAGTCATGATGAAAACCTTGATAAAAGAAGCATCGCCAATTACTTCAGCAATCCACCCACCTTCATTGAAGACATTCTCATTACCATCAACATTCTTTGCAGCACAAATGTTTTTCACTCCAAGATTCAAAGTATGAACCACACAAGGGGTCCAAAAAATATGAGGAAATTCAACTTCTATCAATAACCCAGCTGCCTTACAAACATAAGCATTATCAGTTATGACTTGGACTACACTTTGTGGCCCTACCTCCTTGATTACATCCTTTAATAAGTCAAACATGTAATGTTTGTCCTTGTACTCCTTGGACCCATCAATGGCCTTTAAAAACATAGGTCCTTCTTCAGATATAGCCATGAAGTTTATCAAAGGTCTTATTTGAGCATCTGTCCAACCATCTACAACCAATGTAACTCCTTTTAAACTCCACAAAGATTTGATAGGTTGAAGCAACCTTTCAATATAAGACCTCTCTTGCTGTAAAAGACTAGTTCTCAATGCGTTATAACTAGGAGGAAGAAACCCACTTAGATTACAGTTAGCAGCAAATGAATAAGAACTAACAAAATATGGATTTCTAGCAAGATGGAATGACAAGCTGGCAGAATAAAACATCCTTGCTATCTCTGCTCTAAGATGATTCCTATCCTCAATATTAAATGCACTCTCTATATTGCTTGATTTTCTTCTTTTTGGTGGTAATGTTGGTGGTGTTGGAGTCCTTTTGTCAGTAGGTAAAGGAACATTCTTAGACTTTAATATGCTTTCAGCCTCTTCACAAACCCTCCTCAAATAAACCAAATATGCATCAGTAACTTTCGGACAAGTATCAATTCCACTACCACAAATTCTGAGCAAATGTGCTTTAACCCTAGAGTATGAACTTTTGACAACTTTTTCACAAAAATTACAACTCCACAACCTATTACCACCCCCATCTCCTATCTTTTCCTTTATTGTAACAAATGACCACAGTGGAGCATGGTCATCTTGATATTCTGAAGATGCAAACATTTCTGTTATACGAGACATCTTTCACGGCACATCAAACACACCCACAAACAAGAAACAACAATGATGGGAATCGATGATGACGAGAATCGACGACAACAAGAGTGCTTGCAGAACTGCCAATGAAGAGAGCTGTTGAAGAAGAACCCGCCGTCGAGAATAAGGCGCCGTTGAAGATGGCTTGCAAAACCATCAACGAGGAAGAAGAACCACGTCGATGCAGAACAGAATCACTTTGCAGCTTTGTTTTCAGTTGTCACGTAGGGTGGAGAAGAAAAGAAAATGGGTTTGAGCTTCGTAAGCATGGAGAAGAAGAGAAGCAAATGGGTTTTGTCAAATAATAAAGCTTATGCGTTTAAAAATCATAAAAAAAAGGGTTAAACCTGGTAGCTGTATCCAAGCCGTATTGGAGTCGTATTGAAGCCGTGTCTAGCCTTAGGAAGCCATATCTAAGCCGTATCCCAGCCGTATCTTGTATTTTAAAAAATAAAAATAAAAATAAAAAATTGGATACTCCTAGGATACGTATCCGGCCGTATCCGTGGAGTATCGGTATCGGATACGGGTGCGACACCGACACTTTTCCATTTTTCACGTATTCGGGCTTCACAGACGGTTAGGTTGGGTGAAGGTGAAGGTGCATTCTGGTGTTTGGTGTTGCGGTGATCGTCAGTGGCATACGGCATATGAGGTATGCAGTGTTGGGTGCGTTCTGGTGTACGACAGATCGCGCAAATCAAGTTGATCCGTAAGAAGTTTACGGATCAACTTGATCCGCATGTATATTTCATTGCCTCAGATCAAGTTGCCTGTTACGGATCAAGTTGATTCGCAAGACTTTTGCGGATCAACTTGATCCGCAAGCCTTTTGCGGATCAACTTGATCCGTAAATGACTTATGGATCAACTTGATCCGCAAAAGACTTACGGATCAACTTGATCTGTAACAAACTCTATTTTTTAAAATTTTAAAGTTTAATTTTGTTTTTGAATTATTACTTTGTTTGTATTCTCATTTTTTATTTGAATTGTTTATACGTGTAGAATGAAATAGGATTTTGGCTTTTTACTAATGATGTATAGTTTTGTATGTTATGTGTAGTTCGGTTATGTGTTCTATGTTTGTGTTGAAATTCTTGATTGAATTATGTTTTGGACCTTGGATTATAACAGGATGATAATGTTATGTATTGGTATTTGAAAATGCTTACAGTTCTTTATATATTTATAAAAAATCGATTCCTAAACCTGGGATAGTTCCAAAATAGCTCAGGACTGTGATCAATCGTAAAGTCTTTTAGACATATGTGGTTGTTAAAATTTATAGTGAGCATTCATTTAAAATGAACTAAATATACTTAAGCATTTGTTATGTCTTTTTCTATGCAGATGTCTGGCAATTAAAAAGATTTTGTATGCTACTGATACAAAGGAAACTGCATTATATTAAGTTCAGGATTTCCTTAACCAAACTATGGAGCAGAAAGTGAGAGCCGTTACTCCCAGGAGTAGCTTCTGTGAAGCCTGATTGTTTACTTCCAAAACTGAAGTAGAAAGTGAAGGCCGATTATTCCCAAAAGCCTTCTGTGATGACGAGACTGATAATCCTTCCCTATGACATGGTTGTAGCTGTGTGGTGCTCTTGTTTGCTTCATGTAAGCCTGGATGGATAATCAAAGGATATTCTCGCTGATCTTTCCAATAAATGGAGCTAATCTCACCCTCCACTTTCACCTTTTCAAGAAGAATCTTTCTGTGAACGTTGCTTTAAAATGGATGTTGTGCAGGCCTGCTGTATAAATTAGCTGCAGGCACCTGAATACTCTTGTGAGGTGTGAAATATTATTTCTGATTCAAAATGAGTCAGCTGCTTTGTCCAATTTTGCTTTGATGTGAAATCATCCTGAATTGAATTCTTCTATAAATCTGCAAAGTCTGTATCCCCCATACCCTGTACCTGTACATTTTTTTCCGTGTTACATGAGTGTATCTAGAGTAATGATGACAGTATCTGTACAAAACTAAGTAATAGTTGGAAGTTCATAATAGTTTTTTGATGTGATATAGTTCATATAGGATTTGTACACGATCATGATTAGATCATTGAATATTCACTAATGCCAACAAAAGTGTATAGCAGAATTATCCTATCAGATATGATCAAAGGAATAGCTTCAGTTGCAGATGTTCAAAGAAGTTTATTTACATTACACTGGACGATGACAGTATCTGTACCTGTACATTTTTTTCCGTGTTACATGAGTGTATCTATGATAGGATGATGACAGTATCAGTACAAAACTAAGTGATAGTTGGAAGTTCATAATAGTTTTTTGATGTGATATAGTTCATATAGGATTTGTGCACGATCATGATTAGATCATTGAACATTCACTAATGCCAACAAAAGTGTATAGCAGAATTATCCTATCAGATATGATCAAAGTAATAGCTTCAGTTGCAGATGTTCAAAGAAGTTTATTTACATTAAACTGGACGATTTTGTATTTGAGCTCTGTTCTTGAAACGTTGCATAGTTCAAATTTTATTTTCTAAGGAATTTGCAAATGAAGAAAAATCGTCTACTTCATTTTATAATTGAATAAAATTCAATTGAAGCAATTGGTCCGCTTTTCTTCTTGGACTAGAGCAAGCTTTTACCATTCCATATCAAACAAACCACCAAGTTCAATGAGAACTTAAATTGGAATTGCAGATTGTCTATCTCTATCATCATGGATTTAAACCCAAGTGATGCTGTTATCATAAGCGTAAAATAACAAGTCAACCCTTGTGAGCACCAAGTCGGTAATTTAATTATTTTTTGCATAAATTTGATCCTTTCTAATGCAAGGTAATCATTAGTTTAAATTAATGTTTATTGATATTTCATGGTGAGCCCTAATAGGCTTGATCTGGCATTACATAGTGAGTTAGTGACCCAATAGCTTTATATAGTAGTCTCATTTATTAAGAGAGGACTAACAGTACCAACACTAACGATAGATAAAATCTCATGATCCTTAAAATATTAAATGTGTATCTCATTCCATATCCTCACCCTACAAATTAAGAATAGCAACATAACGATCTTAGGATAGGTAATCGTTATCACCCGATACATGCACTCTTTATCACATACATTCCCAAGCTATAACTCCCAAGCTAATTTCTTGTACAAATATTTTGAAATACTCATGCTAACTTGAGTTTGGGTCAACATATTTGAAGGACCTTAATTGTGAACCCACCAAATAAATAGTTAATTTTTTAAAATCCATAAATATCACACCATATCTCTCGTGTTAAGGGATAAGGAATAAATAAAAGGGATAAAGGAATAAAATCCTCCAAGATTCTCCTTAATTTCTAAATTAAAGGATTACAACAAGAAATTACTCGTAAGTATTACGTAATAAAATATACCTTAACCTTCCAAAATATCAAACCTGCATTACAAATTTACAATATGTCTTTTCACATCTATCGAAGAATTAATTGATGTATAAAATATTTAGAAGATCATTATAGTGTCGCGGGTATGAAGTATCTTTTCAATAAAACATTTCTTTAGAACATTATTATCATCAATCACCTATTTTTATGGTTTTGTCAAGGCGTAGAAATGTTAGCGTAGAACACTGTTGAAAGCAAACTCAAAAGCCTTTCTTTATGCAATCTCCGTGCACGACCCTCTTAGCTCAGAGGCATGGAATATACGAATTACACGCATATTCAACTGTTAATAAGAGTTTTGATTTTTGTTAGTACGTAGACATCATTTTCTCAATATTCATGCATCAATACTCTAACTTGTCTTGTGAATGAACAAAATACACGTTTCTTTTGTGCTTGGACCGGTAGACTCTCTACGTTAGCCTTCATCATCATCACGATATTATTAATTATTCTATTCCCAAAAACATATATATTGATACTTTCTAATTTTTTTTAACAATCATAACACAAGTGATAACAACTTATGTCCCTTAATCAAATGATTTAGAGTTTGAATCATGATTGATCATTGAATATGAAATAAATTATGTTAGAAAGAGATTACTCATCTTGTATACGTTCATGATCCCTGACAAAGAGATTAGTCACACTTTCGATGAAAACTACTTCTATCAATAATAAATGACAAACAAAAATCTCCAATTTCAAATCTTTGAAATTGAAAACAAATTTAATTTTCAATTTTTAACTCACATCTATCTTTGAAAAATACATCAATTTCCTTTTATTAATTTGTTGTATTGTCTCTATGTCAACCGCTTTTAACTTAAAGGATTGTTTTTATTTATTTATTTATTCTTTGATTTGATTGAAGTATGTATATTGTTTTATATCTAATTGACTAGAAGGTTTACTTAACAACTTTTGGCGGAGATTTCAAGGGTTTTTTTTTATTATTTTAAATATGTAGAGTGAAAGCGTTATATAAAAAAATATAGGGAAAAATATATAACAGAATTTTCATCAATCGTTAATTAGGTGCTGAATGAAAATTAAAAGGTATATTATCAAAATCAAAATCAGCAAAATTTAGAAGTATTTTAAGGATTAGTGATGAAGAGTTTAAGTAATTGCATGAAGTATAATGCTTCTCTGGTACAAAATACAACGTAATTTTTAAACTACCTACGTATTGGTCTAGGAGATGGTTCATCCCATTTTGCAGGGGTTGCTTTTATTTTTATGCATGTCCCACTTTTTTTTTATATATAAATAGCTAAATCCCACAATTTTTTTTATTGAACATCGTGGAAAGAGGAGATTCAAATCAAAGAATAAATGTCTTGGTCCAAAAGGATAGGAAGAAAGAAGATAGGGTTTGGGTAATACCAAGTAAAGCACAATAACATTTGAAACCAAAACACAAAAGCAAGAAATTAGATAATGTGATTATGCTAATTAATCCCTTTTGAATCCAGAATTCGGCGCCGTTTGCTTAGCGCGATTCGAGGCCCATTTTGGTAACCCTCCGAATGGCGCCATTCACGCCTCTTCTTTTCATGTCAATTTTGACAAAAAGAGAATAACAATTAACCGATGAGAGAAATATTAGGGACTTTGCTCTTTTGATTTCTGGAATTGACTTAACTTTTACAAACAGTTTCCCCAAACAGGTTTTAGGGGCTCCAATTTTATCCATTTGAGAACACATGCGTTTGTTATGATGGGATACGAGCTAATCACATGAGGAACATAATGAGAGGATTAGGTCATGTGTGTTTTGAAAACTTTGAAGCTGTTGGCCCTACATTGTCATGTGGTCCTATCATGTTTAAGATGTGATATAATGGTCTCTTCATGTTTGTATTTATTTTTCAAAAGTAATGCTAAATGATACTAAGTGACAAGTGTTATTTTACTACTCCTTCCGTCTTTAAATCTAAGATTAATTTAATTAATTCATATTTTTTAAAAAAAATTGCTTAATATAATTAGTAGTATTAAATTTTTTAATAATTTATATTATTTTATCAAAATTATCTTTAGGTTTAATAGGATTCATAATCTCTCTTTTTCCACTTAGTTGCTTTCACACCTAATATGTATTAATCTTCTTATCTAATTTATATAAGAAAGATAATGAATTTGCCTTTTAAATATATTGCATTTATTGTAAAGAAAGAAAGAGTATTTGAGAAAAAATAATTAATACAAAAGACAACTTAAAAAGAGTTTTATAAAAATGGAGAAATAAAATTGAAAAAAGAGTTTATATTTAGGGACAGAAGAAGTATTATTGTTATTTTGATTTTATTAAGTCTTTATATAATAAAAAAGGAAGTTTTTGTGTAATTTTTATGATTCAAATTAGAGACATTTTAGATAATTATTTTTAATTTTATTTTCCATTTATTTAATAAATTCTACTATTAATTACTACAGCATTTAATATGCAGTGGATTTTTATGTACATTTTATACAATATGTTATTTTTATTTTTCTAATTATTAGGTGTTGGGAGAAAAATAATAGATTTTAATTATTTTAATATTGAATATTTTAATTTGTGCACTCATTTATTAGTGATTATGAAATTATTCATTACATTTATGAGTTTTATTATTTTTAAGAAAAAAATCATATGAAAAACTAAATAAAAATATTTTTTTAACTATTAATTGTTTCTAATTTTCAAAATAAGAAAATTCAAAATAAAATAATATTTATAATTATAAGTGTTTAAATTCGTGCTCTCATTTACCATATATATAAATTATTTTAAAAAATAAACATATCATATTCAAAATTAACATAAATAAAATTTATTTCTATTGGTCTTCAATTTTTTTTAAATAGTCAAAGTTAAAATAAAATAATTTTTTTATCATTTAATGTAAAAAAATCTCCCAAAACTAGGACTACTTTAGATATTTCCTTCTTAATTATTTTATTTCTCATTAAGGGGACCTTTGCTGGGATAGAAATTTTTAGTTTCTTGGGAAGTTTAGGCCCTGTTTAGAGTGGTTTTTAGTTTCAAAATTTTAAAAATAACAATCAATTTTTAGTTTTACTTTCAAAAAAATTTAAACTAGTTTTTAAAATATTAGTTTCAAAATAAACTCATTTTAAAACTTTCATTGTGTATTAAAATTATTTTAAGAGTATTTTTGTATGATGTTGATGATGACGATGATGGTGGTGGTATTGTCGGCAACAACAACATTGGTAGAATTGCTAGTGGTGATGGTGACAATAGTGGTAGCGGCGACATTGGTGATGGTAGTAATGCCGGTAGTAATGGTGATAATAGTAGTAATAATGACGATGGTAGTGATAATGACAGTGATAATGGTGATGTAATGGTGGAAATGATGAAGGTAGTATTGGTGATGGTGGAGGTGGTGATAACGATACTAGTGGTGCTGGTGACGATGGTGGTAATATCAGTGTTTGTGGTGACAATGACGATGGTGGAGGTGACATTGGTGGTGATGGTGATGCTGGTGGTGATAGTGGTGGTAGTAAGGATAGTAATGGTGGCAATAATGTTGGTGATGGCGGTGTTGGTAGCCAATGATGTTGGTGATTACAATGGTGTGGTGGTGCTAGTGACAAAAGTGGTGTTGGTGGTGGTGATGATGAACGAAAAGTGTCATTAAGTAATGTGAAAATGTGTGTTTTCTAAAACTAAAAATCAAATTCACAAAACATTTTTTTACTTTGAAAATGAGTGTAAAAGTATTTTGAAAATGATTTAAAAAATATTTCAACTCCATTTTTGCCAAATGCATTTTGTTTTAAAAATTACATTTGAAAACCAAAAACCAAAAAGCTCACAACCATCCCCCAAGTGGCCAATTTCCATGTTTGGTATTCATTTTAAAAAATTAACATTCTTGGGAAAGGATGTTTCCCAAGAATGTTTTTTAAATAGTTTTGCATGAAAACTTTCTCATGAGGAAGTGAAAAATCTTATTTTCCGAAGTTTAATTTTTCTTTTACTATAGTAAAAATATCATATTACTCTTATTACATTAAAGTAAATGATAAAAATATCACTTAACTCTTTGATTCCTAGGATTCATGATCCTCGGACATAAAAAAATTTCTCCCCTACCAAACAACACCTAAGAGTTTAATGTTTATTTCTCTAATAATATAAAACAATTTTACATTGTCATCCAATCACATTTAAATTACTTTAAGATAATTATCTTAAAAGTTAACATACTTATTATACATAATAGGTTGTGATTAGATGTTTTTATAAAGCTTTTACACTATTGTTAGCATATAAACCTTTTTCTTTTTAATAAATTGTGTTAATTTGAAGAATATTTAATAGATATATAGCTAGTTTTTAATACATACAAAATATTTTATTTTTGTTATTGGTGAGAGGATAAGTAGTTTTAATATCTATGTATTTCAATTTGTGCATTCATTTGTTAGTTATTGTGAATTTGTTTATTAGATTTTGAATTTTAATTGTATTTAATAATAATATCATATTCAAAAAAATATTTTTTAAAATAAAGTATTGTTTGAAGAATTTTTTTTTCCAAATGTAAATGTTAATTATTGTTTAATGGGTAATTGAAAAGTCTTCATTATTATAATTAATGTATTTTATTTTCAACAGTTATTTAATTTGTTTTTAGAAATCGGAGACTTTTTTATAATCTACATTTTATTGTTTAATGAGTCATTGAAAAGTCTTCATTATCATAATTAATACATTCTATTTTTAATACTAAATATTTACTCCTAATGAATTTCAATCGTTGAGAAATCTTCAGAAGTTTATATTTAATATTTACTAAAAATGAATTGTTTCACTTATTATTTTTAAAAATCACTTTAAAAATCATATTTAAAACATGTTTTGAATCTCATTTAAATTTGTGTCCTATACTCATCAAAGTGAAAGTTAATGAAAGTAGCTTTAAAATGGATCTACATTAAAGACGTAAGAAACATAAAACCAAACACACATTGTAGTTTTTAATTAGTTGATATTATATAATAAAAAAATTACACTCAGGTTTTTAAAATTATTTAGCAAAAACATTGTAATTTTATACGAACTACATTTTGATACGAGTTTTGGCAAAACTGAAATTTACCAATTGTGTGTTTTAAGATAAAGGTATTAGAGAGAAATTAAATTTAGCCAAACGCGTTTAATAACATCACAACACGAAACTTGTTTTTGTATTCTTAAGCATTCCCGTTACACTATTTTGTGTGTGCATCCATATCATTGTAATAAATCACGTGACCAAAACTAAATACCGTATCTGATTCTCTTTGTTTAATTGTTTCACCAATCCAAAAGGAAGTAAATAACACAGGGAAATAATAATTAACCTGGAATAATTAAAATTTACAAGATATTCATTCAATTTTCAGCGAAAATTTTGTCACCATAACTTCAAAAACAAAGATTAATGACCCAACCCCAATAAAGCACGACCAAATTGGTGACAATACAGGGATAGTTACAAAAACCGTTTCAAACTGTCTTATAGTAGTAAATGTGGCAATGATGCTTGCAACTTACTCGCCCTTTTAAAATCTCCATGCAAAAGATTTTTCAAATTCCCAATTGAAGGGTTAAGGAAGTCAATAAAACAGTGTTCTTATTTTATTATGTCTCTTTGGTTTGGTCATTGAAAAGCCTTGAATTACGCCAAAGTGATTGATTCTCCTTATCTTATTATAAAAAGGGCAGCATATAACTCATTTGCTTCAACCAACAAGTCATAAACAAATTCCATAGCAAAGCACTTTATTGCTTCAACCAACAACAAAAGTAGCAAAAAGTGAGCATGGGAAATTCCTTGGTCACATTGTTCCTCCTCACATTGTTGTTGTTTGTGGGCAATGTTCAATGCAACCCAAACTACAGAGAAGCATTGGCTAAATCCTTGTTGTTTTTTCAAGGGCAGAGGTCAGGGAGGCTTTCTTCTGACCAACAAATCAAATGGAGATCAAATTCTGGCCTCTTTGATGGTCGCCTAGCCAATGTAACAATCTCCTTTTTCCCTTTTATCTTTTGTTTTTATCATTTTTTTTTCATTTTGTTTTGTTGTGTTTGCTTGTTTTAACTCAACAAAATGAGGGAGCATACCATCTTAACCGTTTTTCTTTATCCATGGACAATGAGTTTCGGTGCACTAAGAGTATCCATTGAAACTTTTATATTCGTACATATCCTAATTGTTGGTTATATGCATGGTCAAAGGGGGCATTAGAATGGTCTTGTTTTTGCTGAATTTGTTACTACTTGTAGGTTTTAGTAGTGAAATTTTAATTAAAGTTTCACTAAAAGGGCATCTCCTTGTTGATTTAAAACTCTTCTACTCTGCTTTGATTATAGTTTCTTTAGTCTTTTCTTTTTGTTCGATTATTAGAAGTGTTGAGTCTATTTTATCATTGCCATTGTTTTGGTTTAAAGTCAAATATTTCCTTGGAGCAAATTTTTATTGGCATGAGTTTGTTTTCATTGACTTTATACTGTTGTAACATAATAAGGTAAAGGACTATTAGAAAAAACTGATTTATTTTTTTGAAAAAATAATTGTTTGTTTTTAACCATTTCCCACTTTTTTTTTTTGACAAATTAAAAAAAATGTCTTTAAAAAAAGAGTTGGACCAATCACGATATAAGTCAACTGCTTTAATGATGCCGAAAATTGAGTATTCATTCTTTTCCTTTGTTTTTTAAAATTGGAAACATCATACAATCATTCCTTCACTCAAATCTTGGAGTGCATTTGTCTATTTCAGTTTTACAAGTTCCAAGTCCTTATCTAACCATTACTGTAAAAAAAAAAGTCCTTATCTAACCTTTCAAGTAAAGCAAGTTATAAACAATAAAATGCTTGAATGAAATCAGTTGATTAATTGGGTTGAAGATGACCTTTCAAACAAAAAACTACCTTCTCACTTGTTTTTTTTAACCTTATGATGAATATCTCATTAGTCAAAAGTGTCCAGGTGAGTCACATGGTTATAATTATCTTGTCAAAGGTGTACTTAGAAATTGGTCAATAGTTATTAGAATTAATTTTTATCCCGTTATCCAATTGTGAATTGCTATATAATTGAAACTGTTGACTTTTATAATTACTTCAAAAACTATATATCTTAAATAATCTTTAATTAGTTGATATTATGAAATTTCTTACATTAAAAGTGTATCATAATTAGACTTATAATTATTATCTTAACATTTGTCTGTGATGATACGACGTATAATTAATCAATTCTAAAAGTCTTTATAAGAAAAGCATCACTTAGAGGAAATATAAAATTGGTTGAGTAGTTAAAAAATGGAGAAAAGAGAAGGAATAAATATAAAACTAACAAACTAACAACTTTTCGATAAAAAAGAAAATGCATCAGTTACATTACATAGCCAAACTTTGTATGGCAGGTGGATTTAAGTGGAGGGTACTATGACGCAGGAGACAATGTGAAATTCAACTTTCCAATGGCCTACACCACTACCATGCTGTCATGGGCCACAATTGAATATGGGAAGAGAATGGGACCCCAAATCAAAGAGGCAAGAGCTGCAATTCGTTGGGCCACGGACTACCTCCTCAAGTGTGCCACATCCACACCTGGTAGGCTCTATGTTGGTGTTGGAGACCCAAATGTGGACCACAAATGCTGGGAGAGGCCAGAGGACATGGACACTGTCAGAACTGTCTATTGGGTCTCTCCCAGTAACCCTGGCTCTGATGTGGCTGCTGAAACCGCTGCTGCACTTGCTGCTGCATCTATTGTTTTCAGAAGGGTTGACCCAACATACTCTAACAAGTTGTTAAGAACTGCCCAACAGGTCTACCACTTTGCTTTGCAGTATCAAGGTTCTTATAGTGATTCACTTGGATCAGCTGTTTGCCCATTTTATTGCTCATATTCAGGTTTCAAGGTAAATCCATTTTCTACTACTAGTGCTTTCAGTCAAAATTGTGTGGTTTGGTTGGCATGTAGTATTAAGAGAAAAATAAGAATTTAATTTTTATGCAGCGTCAAAATAAAATATTGGTTTAAATACTTTTTTCGTCTCTGCAATTTAATGTTTTTTATTTTAATTTTTGCAAAATGTATTTGTTTTGTTTGCAGGAACAAAAAAAGTACTTTGACCTAAAATATTTTATAATGTCAATCAAATATCAATCAGAAATCATAAAATATCAAATATCAATCAAATACTTTTAAAATAATTGTTGTAAAAATCAACAAACTTATCAAATATAACATTGACAAATTGTGATTGAATGACACAATTAAGAACATATGCACTATCAGTGCATAAGATTATTTACTTGGAAAATAATGTGTTGTCTTAATAAGCTTAATTTATTTTCAGGATGAGCTATTGTGGGGAGCTGCATGGCTTTTCAGAGCAACAAATGCTGTTTTCTACTATAATTTGGTGAAGTCCTTGGGAGCTGATGATCAGCCAGATATCTTCAGCTGGGACAACAAATATGCTGGTGCACACGTCCTTCTCTCCAGGGTATATCTATCATATTGTTCATGTGCCAGAATTGAAAAATATGAAGAGTCAACTTGTTTGTATGATGTTAATTTGACTCGGTGGGTTTATTTTTTTATTGTTACTGCAGAGAGCATTGCTGAATGGTGATAAGAATTTTGATCAATACAAGCAAGAAGCTGAGAATTTTATGTGCAAGATTCTGCCCAACTCTCCCTCTTCAAGCACACAATATACACAAGGTAAAGGCAACATCCCTACTGAGTTTTCAAAACACAGTTGGGCTAATCTAAGTCATGCACTATTAATTTACAAGAGAATATGACAAATATTTGCATCCACAATCAATAAATATACTTTGAAGTGCTTTAAAAGTATTATAAAAGGCACTATTTATGTGGTACTTTTATTTATGGGCAGGGGGACTCATGTACAAGCTTCCTGAAAGTAACCTCCAGTATGTGACATCTATAACATTCTTGCTTACAACCTATTCAAAGTATATGTCAGCTACAAAGCACACATTTAACTGCGGCAATGTCTTGGTAACTACAAACACCTTGAGGAGCATTGCTAAAAGACAGGTAAGTCGCATTACTTGTACCATTGTAAGTTCAATATTCACTACTTCTCTTTTGTCTATTCCATGGTTGACCAAAAAAATATTGTAAAATTTCAGGTTGATTACATATTAGGTGCAAACCCATTAAGAATGTCTTACATGGTAGGCTATGGTCCATACTTTCCCAAGAGAGTTCACCACAGAGGATCTTCCTTGCCTTCAATAGAAGCTCATCCACAAACCATAGGCTGCGATGGAGGTTTCAACCCGTTTTTCCATTCAATGAATCCTAATCCTAACATATTGGTTGGAGCCATAGTCGGAGGTCCAAACCAAAATGACGGATTTCCAGATGACCGCAGTGATTACAGTCATTCTGAGCCTGCAACTTACATCAATGGTGCTTTTGTTGGACCTTTGGCATACTTTGCCGGTATCCACTAATGTTTGATTCACCTAAATTGGAAGGTTAAGTAGAATTTGGTTATCAAGTGTAGATGTTATCTTATCTGCACCCAACAAAGGGAGGTCTACCAAGCCAAAAAGCAGATGGTGGAGTGGACTTTAAAGTTAGTGGTGCTCAGCCCTTTGACACAAAAATGTAACTTATAGTAATTATTATTATCCAACATATTTACTGTGCTTTATGCTACATGATGAATCACCTACCCGACTATTTATCTCTTTCAAGGTAATATCTCAAATGCATCAGATCCTTTTAAGGAACTATGTGCCAGTGGAATGAAAAAGAAATAATAAATATAAAGATGAAGAGAGAAGTTAACAACAGTTAAGGGAAAAAGAAATTGAAAATTTCTAAGAAACAGGCATAACAAATAAAGGAATTATGATAATTTTCTAATCATCAAATACCAGAAAAAGTGCACCAAGCACCTCGTAGATGCTCACTCTTTCAGAAATATTTTATTTTACTTTTACACTTTTATTAAAACAAATTATATTATCATTTATATTTATATTTAGTCTAAAACTCAGAATAATGTTTCCCAATAAAACTTGCAAACATTAATTTCATTGGAAATTTGGAATAACCTGAAAATGTTTCTCAGTCAAAAACAAATCCAAAGGAATTGTGACAGCTAGTACAAGTTCTTTTATAAAAAGATTAAAAAAAAAAAAACCAATGTCAGAGCATCCACCATAAGTGGCTTTTAGTGCTTCATCTGTTTTTACTTTTGCCCATCCAAACACACTTTTATGGATAAATTGCTCTCTATCTAAGAAAAAGTCAACCAAAGAGGCTCCTGAGATCATCACTGTTAACAAAATCTAAAAATGATTTGTTCAGCTCCATAGAATCAATATTGAATAAATTATAAATTATTCTTATACAAGGAAAAGGCTATATTTTGGATAGTAACGCAGCTAGCTCCTCATCAGACACCTTAACTTCAACATAAGATCCCAAAGATGCAGCAAGTCTAGCAGCTAATTGATGTTTACACTGGAACAAACCCACACAGTGCAAATTGTATACTTGAGTACTAGAGTAATAAGAATGTTAATAATCAACTGAATATGATGAAACAAGTATATGGCCTTACACAAAGCTGTTCACCTCTGTTGACAACATCATAGAAGAATGAATAACAAGCGCAAAAGTTTTCAGCAAAACAAAGATACTGGTCTTTTCTTTGGGATTCACCTGTAACCTAAACAAGTGGAGAATGAAAACATAATCCATATCATACAAATGAAGGGTTCCTTAGATTCTCAAAAGTCAAAACATTCATTATTTAAACATAAAAAATTGACACTGTATCCAATTATCTATTACTTTTTATCTTTTTCATATACATATATCTCAAAAATATTCTCCTAGAATCAAAGAGGACAACAAAAGTTGTCCCACTTTAGTTGTCCAACAACCTTTTTCCCTCTCAATACTCTAATGTAAACCAGAGACAATATTTGCTTGTCAACTTTTAGCATATATAAATAATCTCAACTCTAAATTTTTTCACAGCTCAAATTTTACACCCACCTTGCATCTTTCTATATTTCTCCCTTCCCTAGTACTAACATGAACAATCAGATTTATCACTTTTTCCCCCCTTTTTATCTTCCTATCTCTCTTTTCTGAGCCAGTAGGGTGTGTAAAAAATGATTTTTGAAATCATATATTGGATTTTTAAGACACATTCTATCTATTCAATGCAATGGAAGAGAGGTCGAAAGGTGAAACCTGAAAGATAAACCTTCCACTGGGGTGAGCAGATATCTTGCTGACACCTCTTAGGTCAACAATTCTAGTGGCTCCCTCAAAGTTCTTGCCAAACAAGAAATGCAAACTGTTTTATTTGACATGGAGGCCAAAACACAGAACTTCAATTGAAACACAATGTAATGTATGACAATATAATGATTTGACAAGAACACAAGGGAATAGGAAGCAATTTACTTACCTCCAAAGATGATCATCATTCACTTTATAACATGAAAATAAGAGGGTCTTGGGTCACAGGCCAATAATCAATAATTCAAACTAATTGCAATCAACAAGATTTATGCCATAATTTTTTTTTTTTGTAATATCAATGATTGCTACACAATTCAACCACATTGCGCAGCATTTATACTCAAATTTCTGTAATGTCAAGGATTGCTACGAAATTACAACATTTAAAACCTTAATTCGAAGTATAGAATGTTACTTACCTGTGTGTGTAGATTCAATTTCCTTCCATATTGTCTCTGCTACCACACTGCTTGCACTCATTCTGTATTTACTGAAAATATAACAAAATTCTATAATTTTCAGTAATCAAACAAAAATATAATAATACAATAAAATGGTTTACTTATTTTTTTTCTGTATTAATTGATTAATGATAACAAGAAGAAGAAATCTCACTTTTAGTAATGAGACAACCAACCAAACCAAGACCAATTCCGAATCTGCAATCTTTGTTTTTTTTTTTTTTTGTTTCCGTATCAGAGAAAAGGTAAAGGAATGAAAGTAGGAAAATAAAGTTGGGACGATGTAGTATATTTGCTGGCTTTGCTAATTGCAGTCACTTTTTATTTTCTTCCCAATCCGTAATGCATTTGCATTATGGATTAACCAATCCGTACCTATATCTCGGAGGTAACGAGGTGAAGTTGCACGCGAATCTGGTGTGCAGAGGGCTTGCGCGCGCGGCGGAGGGAGGTGGCAGCGGTCGCGTGTGCAGATCTTGGTGATGCGTAGGTGACTACGTCGCACGATTGAAGATGTCAATGGTTGGGTGACGCGCGTGGATCTAGTGGAAGGAGGTGGCAGTGCGACAAGGAGGGAAGGGGGGGTGAGTGGTGGTGGTCGCACGCGGTGAAGGTTTAGGGAGGAGGTGGTCAGAGAGAGGAAGCTAGGTTTTTGCTTGGAAGAAGAAGGGTAAAAAGGAAATATTAGAAAATTTGAGGTGCATCAAGCAAAAATGGGTGCGTTAAGTAATTACCTAAGATACCGGGATGAAAAAAGAAAAATAGAATTATAGCATAAATCTTGTTGATCGCATAAATTTTAAATGTATACATTGTTACAATTTATTGAAAATGATCCATTTTTGCTGAATGTTATATCATATTTAAAGATTTTTTATATTTTATTTTCAATAAATTTTAATCAATTATCTTGAAGGATTATGTTAATTCAATAATCAATAGACACTTGGATGGAATTATGCTATATTGGGGCAGTCACGTTGAGCTGATTATTAATTTATGTTTTGACAATAAGATTGTTTTTAGTTGAAAATAATTTTTATTCTAAACTCTCTCAATGTGTCTAATAATAGTAAAACCGATCCAAACAGTTTATATTGATTTATTTATGTATTTGAATCAAAATCAAATCGAATTGATCAAAATTATTCATGTATGGATCGAGTCACAGTTTTAGATTTACAGATCCGATAACTCATTGACCTGATCCGTAAACCAATAATTAAAATATAAATTTTATTATATATACATATATATATATATATATATATATATATATATTTATGTATTAAAAATTAAAAAAAAACAATTTAGCAATCATGGAAGGTGTGATATTGTGTTATTTCTTTTAGTGAAACAAATCTGGTTGCAGCAAAATTAATTCCAAGACATTAGTTCATAGGAAATATGTTTAGTTTCATCCTCATCTTATTTTTTTTATTTTAGTTTCGTCTACTGTTCTCGTTTTACTTTCATCCTTTAAATTAGTATCTACGTTAGACCAACTTGATCCTTTAAACTTTTTATGAATTTTATTTTTCAATAAAAATATCAAATATACAAAATAAAATAATTATAATATTTTCACTATTTTTATTTTTAATTGCAAAATTATTTAAAATGTTTTCCTATTAAAAGTAAATATAAATATAATAACTTTTTTTTGTTAATCAAACATGTCCTTATTTTTTTCTTATATGATTTTGAAAACTAATTAAAAAAAAAAAGAGGAATACAAAGTGTTACCCACAATTAAGTTTTCATGTTATAAAAAAAATAAGAAAATGGGATAAATAAAATTTAGTATGAAAAAATAATTAAATAATAAATTATTTATTCACTCTTTTACTTATCATTATTTTAAAATATATAAAAGTTATCAAACATGAATATATTATAATTCTTCTTATTTCTTTCGCTTAATCAACTTGATCACTCATCACTTTAAGTTTAAATGATATATAAAATTATATATATATATATATATATATATATATATATATATATATATATATATATATATGTATATTGCTAAATTTATCTTTACCATCAAATAAATCATTGCCATTGTCAAAAGGAAAATTTAGTCAAGAGAGGATTGGAAAAAATAAGTGAAATTAATTTTTGCAAAAATATATTTTTTATTATTCTTCTGAAGTTTTAAACTTATTTTTCAAAATAATAAAAAATATTACTCTCCCCACATAATTTGTTTCGTGTAATGTATATAAACACGCAATAGTTTTAAGTAATAAGAGATTATTCTTAATTCAAGGAAGATATATGGTCCCTAGGAATGCCTACAATGAGCCGGTGGAGAGTGAAAGTGCGTGGAATAATATAACTGTAACAGAAATAAGACAACGAACTTAACTAAACTAATTGATAACAACCCTTATACTAATTAATTAACAAACAAGTTTGAGTAGAATAATATCCATGGTTGAACACTAAGTCAAAGGAGAAACATACGATAAATCAAGCACGTGGCAACGTAAAACTTATTTTGATGATAAAGCTCTCCCAATATTTATACGTGAAGGGACCTTATTCACTACACCATATTGGTTATGCTTTACTTAGAAAATTCTCAAGTCAGACACCAACAAGATGCATATTGCGTGTCTCCCCATCACTTTCTTGTTATTGTCCCAATTATGAGGGAGCTTTGAATAAACAAACAAAAGGACATGTTAGCCACCAGCTTCTTCCACTCGGAGAAAAGGCTTTTGGAAGACCACAACCTCTTCATTCACAATAGAAAGCTTGCATTTTCACTATCAAAGAAGAAGAAGCACGAAAAATAATCTTCAGCGGACCAAAGTAGAATGTCCAAATCCCATGCCATTTCATTCATTTTACTTATTTTCCTCCTTATCTAATTAGTACATATGTTGTCCATTCACATTCGCACATAACTATGTGCACTATTATTTTATCTCCTTTTCCATTTTCAATTGTTTGTTGATGATTGTCTAGGGTTTGTATGTGTTCCATGCTCTCCTTCAATCCTCATAGGTTGGTGAGTACAGGCGTGACCATATATAGGATTAAACTTCAAAATATGTAATTCACAAGAATTTAAATCTATTAAATAATTAGATTTTAAATCCTTGCAATGCACTAGTTTGATTAAATTATATATTTTTTTATATTTATATTTAGTATTTATATAAAAAATGCACATAAATTAATAAAATTAGTTTATAAAATATATAGTAGTATATTGATTATAATTATAATGCAATATGAACTTTAAATGTTTTCTCTATGATCTTTTTCTCATTTTTTATCTCTCATTCTTATCTACAGATACAAGTTCTTTCTAATAATCGTCTAAACCTTCAAAGTTTTTATGTAGGACACTGTTTGCTACAAGAGAAAGAGACATGAATAAGAATGTATAATAATCTCTTACCTCCATTAAAATTTTGTTGTGATTAACTAAGTTAGGAAAATCTGAGACAATTAAATCAAAATCATATTCTTTTTTAAAAGAACACTCAAAACATGTTCCCTTCATTGAATAAAAATGTACAAGAGATTTTAAAACTGTTATTAAAAAATATTGAGAAATGCATTGGAGTATTGATGTGTACCATGCATCAAAATTTATATATAATGTTCATTTCTTACTGAAAATAAGTCATTTATGAATTTTATATGAAAAATTGTGTAAGTATGATTTAGTCTCTTTTTCATTTCAAAAAAATCAAGATCAAATGAATATTCATTATATATCTTTCTAAATTAATAATCAAGTAATATAAAAAAATTAATAATCAAGTAATTATTTAGTTATTTTCTAAAACAATGTTTAGGAAATAAATAAATAAATAATTTTGTTTCAATAATTCAGCCTTTTGATAAAAAGTGAGAACCTCACTCTACAAATTGTTTATTCTAATATCCTTTTGCTTTCAACTTGAAGAGTAAATTACACTACTAATTAATGAACAAAGTTAGAATATACAACTTTAAGAGTGACACTCTCTCATTGTTGTGACTCTTTTAATTAGACATTGTAGCAACCTACCCTACGATGGGGTGCGAAAGGCGAAAAGAAAAGATGCGTCTTCCAAAAAGAAAACGTGTGGAAGTCGTCACCGATGTTTATTCAAGGAAAACGTTAGAAAAACTAAAAGAAGGTCTGCGAATTTTAAAAATAAGGATTTGAGAGTTGTTTACGCATGGGGAAGGTATTAGCACCCCACGCGCCCGCCATAAGGGACGACAGCCTTTAATCGAGTGTGCGTGACGTGACTTCAAAATTATGTATTTTCCCTTTTTATGTTTCTTTATTTTTTTGGAGTCGACAATGGGGTGTCTTTGCTTCTATGTATCCTCAAGTACGATGAGGAATTCAGACCTACATAGTTCTTTAAAGTAAGAAAGTTTATGTGTTGAATTGGTTTTATGCTTTTGAAAGATTCATTTTAACCAACAAAAACAAAAAGGTCGTTAAGGCATTGGACCTTGAACGATCTCAAGTGACTTTTGATGGAGAGAAATTCGGTTATGAGTTGGTTTTATTTTGGTTTTGTTTATTAACTTTCAATCTCTTTAAAGACAACTTTATGGCACTAGTGATCGATTAAGATTAAACTTTACAAAAAATGAGATTATCGATGATAGATGGAGAAGATGAATGTGCACATAATAACAAGGGGGATCCCTAAGGATACATAGATCACATTCAATCCTTAAAAATAAAACTAACCGACTATCGCACGAAGAACACAGAACAAGAAACGACGTAGGGAATGATCACGCTCACGATTCGGTAGCGCCTCAGCTTCGTTTCCTCTTCTTTCTTCTTCTTCTTTCTCTTTTTCTTCTTCTTCCCTCTCAATTCTCTCAAGTGCTGAACCTTCCAACCCCTTAAACCCCCCATCATGGCTATTTATAGAGAAAAAACCATTTTGGGGCGGTTGAAGCTCGCCTAGGCAAGCTGAAGCTTAGCCCTGAAGTAATGAGCTCGCCCAGGCGAGCTGATTGCTTAGCCATGAAGCTATTTCATGGCCCAGGCGAGCCAGATGCTAGCCTGGGCGAGCTGGGGTCTAGGAAAATAAAAAAGATCCTTTTGCCCCCTTCCTTGGTATCCTTTTGTATTCTTGATCGAAACACTGAGTGATTCCTTGCTTCACGCTATAACTGGTGTCAAACACCATAATTCAACTAGCAAAAATCAAAATATCAGCGAACGATAGTCCCCGGACGAAACTAGGGTCTGACAGTTGCCTCTCTTTACTTATCTTTTATTGAAAATGAAAAGGTAAGTAAAGATAAGGGCACTAATTTCATTTGAGCGATCTTGCTATTTGATCGGACACCAGAGAAAACAAAGGAAGTGAAACCTGCAAAAAAACAAACGGATATTGACATTGAAGTATTGAAAGCATCAAGCAAAAGACGTTGTAGTCTTGTAAAATATGAGACCGAAGATATTGAAATCTTTGTAAAAGATTGAAGACATTGAAGTATTTGGAAATGTAAAAGACTGAAGACATTGAAGTCTTTTAAATGTAAAAGACTGAAGACATTGAAGTCTTTGGAAATGTAAAAGACTGAAGACATTGAAGTCTTTTAAATGTAAAAGACTGGAGACATTGAAGTCTTTGAAAATGTAAAAGACTAAAGACATTGAAGTCTTTGGAAATGTAAAAGACTATAGACATTGAAATCTTTGGAAATGTAAAAGACTGCAGATATTGAAGTCTTTGGAAATGTAAAAGACTGAAGAC
Organism: Glycine max; assembly: GCF_000004515.6. NCBI lineage: Eukaryota > Viridiplantae > Streptophyta > Magnoliopsida > Fabales > Fabaceae > Glycine > Glycine max. The sequence goes on from NC_016091.4 coordinate 11,451,197, forward strand.
ATTAAAGTCTTTTAAATGTAAAAGACTAAAGACATTAAAGTCTTTGAAAATGTAAAAGACTACATGCATTGAAGTCTCTGGAAATCTAAAAGACTTAAGACATTGAAGTCTTTGAAATGTAAAAGACAGAAGACATTGAAGTCTTTGAAAACTTTCACTAAAATGTGAACATGCTTGGTAAAGAAATCAAACCCCCCCAAACCGGTCAGAACAACACACATTTTTTCCAAAAATAATGCGACGAATGAGGAATGAAAGCACAAAGATAGAATTTCTTATAACCAAAAATGAGATTAAGATGTTTTGCATTTCGTTTCTAAAGAAGCATTAGAAGAAACACTGGATTCAATCAAATAGAGGAAAACCACTCAATGGTGTATAAAACTTCAAACGGGCAAGTGTTTCATCTCAATTCCAAATCACAGATACGTCATAAATTGATTTTGCAAGTCATTTCCCATCAAATCAAGGATAATGGGCATAATCATCATGGATCAATAGGTCTTTTTAAGGTTGGGCTTGTAGGAAATTTTGGCTTTGGTTACTTTGGTCTCAGGCATAAAGATTTGGCTAGTAACTTAAATGGGCGATCATTTCCTATCCCTTCATGTCTTGACCTAGTTACTATTATTTTCCTTCTTTTTTACTTTTTACAACAACTCCATACATGGTTTAGATACTTGTTTAATCCAAAGAACTTGCTTTTCCCTTCCATTTTGCTTTTTGCTCTTTCCAATTTTTGATTGATTTTTCCTTTTTCTTTTTCTTCTTTTTTCCTCTTCTTTTTTCTTTTTCCCCCTTTTTTGATGAATATTTAACTTCCTTCAAAATCCACGACTAGCCAAAAAATGATAGAAATATCCCTTGAAAACACCCCTACTCTCCTATCCTAGGGTAAGGTAGGAAACTTTCATCCTAGGTTAGGGTTCTGATAAAAATCAAGTGCCTGGCTCAAAGGGCTTGCTAATGGCAAAAATAATGTATATTGGAATGGCTGTTAGGCCAATGGCTTACAAAGAAAGAACACCCAGATCACTTCCATGAATCATATGTTATGATAATTAGAAATTCATGCAAAACCAATCGTAGAATATATCCATGCAGACACTTAATATAAAATTTGTGGTCACACACAGTCAGTAAAGCTTAGGGCCTGTTTTCATATTCAGATCAAATTAGTGTTTCAACAATTGTTCTTTTATCAAGTCCATACAAAACATCTGAGTCCATTTTGGTATTCTGGAAAGTCCTTCATTATTTTTATGCTCAAGATACACATTCTTTTTCCTTTTTCAAAAACCCTTTTGTTGTGTTTTGATCTACAAAATTTTCGAAGAGTACTGGTGGTTGTTCCTTTTAAAAGCACGTTAGTTTTAGAAAAAAGTTTGAATCCTGGACAAAGTTATAACCGAGACTACACCATCAAAAATCAAAGTGCGCATGAAAATAAAAACAATCCACGCGTAAGTTTTTTTTTCTTTTTTTCAACAATCATCACAACAAAATAACATAACAAAATACTAAAAACAATAAATAAGATAAAGACAAGTTCATAAATTTAGAAGATCACGATCGGGGAGCTCAGTCTCCACCAATGAAGAAATCAAGAAAATCTGCCATGTCTTCATCCTCCTCAGCTCTGCCTTCGTCCCCTTGGACAACTCCTTGAGCACCTGTAGGACGTGCCTCCTCCTGAAAATTGGGCCTATCCCCGAGCCATACGGTAGTGGCTCTGAACTGCTCGGGAGTAGGCCATGGATAAGGGTTAGGGTCCTAGTGATACTGGTGCAATGTATACTGATAGAAGCTGTCATTCAACTACATCTGGCCCCTATGGTTAGCTGTCTGCTGGTCAGCCAAATGTTGCATTTATGCGTGCATCTGGAGCTCCATTCTCTGCATGTGAGCTGAGATGGACTCTAGAGATGGTGGTTGATGTGGAGGTGGTGGTGGTGCGTCTGCAGTCGGCTGCTACTACTGGTCTTGCCCCGGCTGTTGTGCCTTCCTTGGCATGCAATATTTCTCAATAAAGGACCTGCTAATGGGAGGCCGAATGAGCTTTGTTGGTGCGACCGGTATCCCGTAGAATTGGCAGAGACCTATGATTAATGCTGGAAATCCCAGTGCCTGTTGGACTTCTTTGGGTCCACTGGGTGTCTCAGAGGTGCAATACCTACAAATTGGTGGATGGCATCCGAGATAAGCTGGGCAACATGAACACTGATCTGGGTCATGATGTTGTAGACCAACTGACATTTAGGTAGCGGGAGATCAAAGTTATGGTCACTATGAAGGATGTTACTGAGCAGGAGTGTCATCCAGACCTGAGTCAGAGTGGTCATGCTAGTGTGCATGATCCGCACCCGCCTCCCTGCTATGCTATGTACAAAATCATGTCCCGGGGAGCAAAGTAGTTTACCTATGGCCTCTTCATCAAAACCTGAGAATTGGCTTCTTCTTTCAACGTATTCACATCGTTGTCCCTCTTCTAAGACCAATGGATGCCCCAAGAATTGGTTGATGGCATCTGTGTCATATGGGATCCATTGGCCCCGCACCAAGGAGCATTTGTCCATGACTCCTTCTTCAGTGGGCCAGGTGTTTGTGTAAAACTCCATGACTACTTCTGGATCATATTTTGCCATAGGTTCTATCAGTTGTGTCCAACGCTTCCTAGCAACTTTGGCTTGGAATTCCACATACTCCCCCCCGCTAGCTGGACCCGTCTTTCTTTGAGGAAGGACCAATCCTTAATCACCTCAAAGCGGCACTGATGCTCCTGGCTTCGAAAGCGGTGCCCATCAAACTCAATTTCTGCTTGTGGGACTGCACTAGATCCTTCCCCTGCAGTTGTAGAAGCAAAGCTTTATGATGAATCAAAGGTGATTCAAAGGTGTTTTGATGATAACAAAAGATGATGACAAAGGTAATGACAAAAAGCTCAAAGATCAATCAAAGAACAACTCAAGTGAACAAGATAGAATTGAGAACAATTCAAGAGTTCAAGATAAGAATCAAGAAGAATTCAAGACTCAAGAAGAAAGGTTAGAGTCAAGAATCAAGATTCAAGGTTCAATATCTCAAGAATCAAGATCAAGATTCAAGAATCAAGAGAAGGCTTAATCAAGATAAGTATGAAAAGTTTTTCTCAAATATTGAGTAGCACATGATTTTTCTCAAAACATGTTTACCAAAGAGTTTTTACTCTCTGGTAATCGATTACCAGATTGCTGTAATCAATTACCAGTAGCAAAATTGTTTTTAAAAAGTTTTCAAATTGAATTTACAACGTTCCAATTAATTTCAAAAAGCTGTAATCGATTACAATGTTTTGGTAATCGATTACCAGTGCCTTTGAATGTTGAAATTCAAATTCAAATGTGAAGAGTCACATCCTTTCACATAAAAGCCTTGTGTAATCGATTACACTGATTTGGTAATCGATTACTAGTGACTGTTTCTGAATAAATCAAAAGATGTAACTCTTCAAAAGGTTTTTGACATTTTCAAATTGGTTTTAAGTTTTTCTAAAAGTTATAACTCTTCTAAATGGTTGTCTTGACCAGACATGAAGAGTCTATAAAAGCAAGACTTTGTTTTGCATATTAATTCATTCAATCTTGAACACTTATCCATACAATCCTTTACAAGCCTTGAATCTCTTTGAACTTCTTCTTCTTCTTTGTACCAAAAGCTTTCCAAAGTTTTCTGGTTTTCTAAACCTTGAAAACTTGTGCTATTCATCTTTTCATTCTCTTCTCCCTCTGCCAAAAAGAATTCACCAAGGACTAACCACCTGAATTCTTTTTGTGTCTCTCTTCTCTCTTTTCCAAAAGAACAAAGGACTAACCGCCTGAATTCTTGTGTCTCCCTTCTCCCTTGTCAAAGAATTCAAAATGACACAGTCTAAGAATTCTTTTGATTCTTCCCTTTCCCTAATGCAAAAGTGTTCAAAGGACTAACCGCCTGAGAATTCTTTTGTATCCCCATTCACAAAGTATCAAAGGTTTAACCGCCTGAGATCTTTGTCTTAACACATTGGAGGATACATCCTTTGTGGTACAAGTAGATGGTACATCTACTTGGGTTTGACTGAGAACAAGAGAGGGTACATCTCTTGTGGATCAGTTCTAGTGAAGGATACATCCACTAGGTTCAAAGAGAACAAGGGAGGGTACATCCCTTGTGGATCTTTGCTTATAAAAGGATTTTTACAAGGTTGAAAGAAATCTCAAGGACCGCAGGTCGCTTGGGGACTGGATGTAGGTACGGGTTGTTGCCGAACCAGTATAAAAACTCTTGTGTGTTTGTCTCCTTCTTCCCTACTCTTTTACTTTCCGCTGTGCATTTAATTTCCGCTTTTACTTTCTGTTAAGTTTCTCTTATACTCCTTATTCTCTTAACAACTTAGTAAAAGCCTTAGAAAAGTAATTTTTTAATTAGTAAAGGTTTAGGAATAATTAATTCAACCCTCCCTTCTTAATTATTCTAAGGCCACTCGATCCAACAACAGTGACCTTCCTAGCTCTCTTAGCAGAAATTTTCTTCGGAGCCATCTGCGACAAAAAGAAAACAAAGGCAAAAGACACTAGTATCTTAGCAAAATTTTATTTTTCAAAGAATAGCTAAATTTTTTTATATTATTATTATCTATTTTTTTATTTCTCACACACACACACACAATCACATATATATATATATATATATATATATATATATATATATATATATATATATATATATATATATATATATATATATATATATATACATATATACATTTGTACATTTATTTTTTAGCAATCAAGAAGCTAATTTGTGCACAAAACCACTCTAGAATAGCCTTAAAACATGAGTCCAAAACAACATTAAGCACAAATTTAATATGCATTTTTGCTCCAAATTTAACAAGAAAATGGTAGTGATTTAAACTTAATAAGTTACTTGCCCATCAACAACTTAAATGATTTTCTCAATTCAATCCACAGCCCTATGCAAATTATCAATTTGAGTTGATATCATACCTAACTAAGTGACTAAACATGTTCAACATTTCAAAACTTAAAAGAGAACATAGTCTAATCCTTGTGGCATTTCATTAAACACTTGACATGCATATGTTGAAGCATGCACAAATGAGGGATAAAGAGTGAACATGACATGCAAATTCGTAAAAGAACCAAGGATAGGCCTAGAGCCATCCAGTACAGCCACCAACCTAAGCATTTGATCTTTGGTTCATATACAATTCATCTCACAACCATTGCAAAGAAAGCAACAACCAAAGCACCAAATATCACAAGGAAAAAGTAAAATTAGATGGAGATGTGATACTTACTTGAATGGGATGAAAGGAATGCAAAAATTTTGAGGCAAATGTGCACAAAAAAAGCTTGATGGTGCTGCCAATGATGGAGCCTCATGGGTTTTGTGATGAAATTTGAAGCTTTTGGAGAAAATGGGGTGAAATCTGATTTCACCCCTCCCCTTTTTATTTTCCTTCAGCGTACACTCGCCCAGGCGAATTAGCCACTTGCCCAGGTGAGTTAATTTTTTTTTAAATTTTTTCATTTTAGTGTTAGTATTTTTATTATATATTTTCCTTCTAAGCCTTTAATTATGTATAAATTCTAGGCAAATTCATGAGATAATTCGAGAAATATGAACAATCCTAACTCGCAACGGAAAGCATAAAACATAAAATTAAAGAGCAAGGTTCAAAGATACTAGGTTGCCTCCTAGGAGCGTTTCTTTAACGTCTTTAGTCGGACGCATGGTTGTAGTCGAGGCTTCGCCATCTCATCCTTCCTAATTATTTTCCTTGATGGTGAGCAAATTCGATTATGGACTTAGCACCTGTTGGCACCTGCTCTAATGCCTTGACAAAGAAAATGTTAACATGCAAATGTTTAAAATGCTATGGGATGCTCGTATCACCCTTCCATTTGCCCCTAGGTTTACCCAAGTTGGTGTGATGCCGACCATAACCAAAAACGACTCTTCATTCATTTTCCTTCTCAAAACACTTAAATGGTAAAACGTTGTCGCATGCATGTTTATTATTAAACATTCATTTTACGCAACAACTAAACAAGCATTGTCTTTTCTCTTTTTTGTTTTGTTTTGTTTTTTTTTTGTTCAATTTTACTCAACACTTACGGCACCCCTACTGAATGTGCCGAATGAGTGAATTTTGATCGGGCGGATTCGGCCATTGGCTCCAAAGTACTGGTCGTGTGAGTGAGCAAAAATGATAGTGGACATTCATGCCCAATGACAATAAAAAAAGTGTAAAGGACACAACACTAGAGGGAGAGATACAAAATCATTAATCCATATTTATTAACATTGCGATTATTGTTTACAAAGATAGCCTAAGCCGTGGGGATCCTAATGATTCCTTGAGGAGGTCCAAACATCGAGCCTTTGAATTGCCCCAAGTATTACACATAATATCGCTTGACAACATCGGAATTCATAGACAAAGGCTACTCTCCGTCATCCATATTTGTGAGCAATAATGCTCCTCCTAAGAAAGCCTTCTTCACCATAAATGGCCCTTTATAGTTTGGGGCCCATTTCCCTCGGTGATCCTTTTGAACCTACGATACTTTCTTCAGAACAAGGTCCCTCTCACTGAACTTACACGAGCACACTCTTTTGTCAAAAGCATTTTTCACTCTGCTCTGGTATAGTCGCCCATGGCTCATGGCAGCCAATTTTTTTCCCTCAATAAGATTTAATTGGTCAAAGCGTGCCTCAGCTTCCATCCCGTACACCAAAGAGAATGGGATTGCCCTAGTAGATGTGCGTATAGAAGTCTGATAACCATGCAATGTAAAGGGTAGCATCTCGTGTCAATCCTTTGTTAGAGTTTGTGGTCTTAGTTCCTTTGTCCCACATCGCTTGGTCTGTAAAACTTGTGTGGTCTTAGTCCCACATCGCTTGGTTTGTAAAAACTTGTGTCTCATTAGTGTTATATATAGAGACACCTTGTAAGCTTTTATGTGCAAGTAATAAAAGGTTCTCCTAGTGTAGCCGTGGACGTAGACACATACATTGTGTGCTGAACCACGTTAAACTTTGTGTCTTTTTCTTTCTTCCCTTTATTTCTTTCTCTTCTTTTATTGCTCTATACTAACAACTGGTATCAAGAGCTTTTGGTTACTCCACGGGATTTCCTTAGTTTAAAGGAATTAGTGGGAGTCTTCTCAGTTTAGAGGAGGCAGTGGGAGCAATGGCATTAGAAGAGGGGAAGGTGAAGATCGAGAAGTTCGATGGCAGAGATTTCATCTTTTGGAAGATGCAGATAGAGGATTATCTATATCAGAAGAAGCTGTATCAGCCCTTATCAGGGGTTAAGCCAGAAGACATGAAGCAAGAAGAATGGAACTTGCTAGATCGACAGGCTCTTGGCGTGATCAGATTGACATTAGCCAAGAACGTCGCGTTCAACATCGTGAACAAGAAGACTACTACAGGCTTAATGAAGGCGTTATCAGATATGTACGAGAAGCCGTCGGTAGCCAACAAAGTATACTTGATGCGCCGGTTGTTCAACCTCAAGATGGGAGAAGGTATCTCTGTAACTGATCATATTAATGAATTTAATACTATTCTTGCCCAGTTGGAATCAATGCATATTAAATTTGAGGATGTGGTAAAGGCATTGATTCTATTGTCATCACTATTGGATAGTTGAGCTGCAACTGTTACTGCAGTTAGTAGTTCTACAAGGGAGAACACATTAAAGCTTAGTGACATCCATGACTTGATCTTAAGCGAAGATGTTCGCAAGAGAGGTTCAGGAAAATCTTCTAGTCATGTTTCCAATTCAGCATTGAATACTGAAGGCAGGGGAAGGACTACCCAGAAGGGTCAGAATGGTCGAGGCAGATCAAAGTCAAGAGGGAAAGGTCAGAGAAAATTTCAAAGTGACGTTACTTGCTGGAATTGTGACAAGAGAGATCACTTTAGCAATCAGTGCAAGGCACCAAAGAAGAACAAGTCGCACAAAAACAAGAAGCGCGATGATGATGAATCCGCAAATGCAGCAACTGATGAACTTGATGATGCATTAATTTGCATTTTGGATAGTCCTGTTGATTCATGGATCATGGACTCAGGTGCGTCGTTCCACACTACTCCCTCTAAATATTTATTGTCTAACTATGTTTCTGGAAGATTTGGAAAAGTTTACCTTGCAGATGGAAAATCTCTTGACATTGTCGGAAGAGGTGATATCAACATCAAGACCTCCAGTGGATCCCTATGGACATTGCACAATGTCAGACATATTCCTGCCTTAAAGAGAAATTTAATATCTATAGGGCAGTTGGATGATAAGGGACATCACACCACTTTTGGAGATGAAGCTTGGAAGGTAACAAAAGGCTATCTCGTTGTGGCTCGTGGAAAGAAGCGAGGATTTCTTTACATGATTGTAGATGAGGATATGGTAGCAGTTACTGAGGCTGTCAATAATTCAACCATGTGGCATCAAAGACTTGGACACATGAGTGAAAAAGGAATGAAGCTTATGGCGGTAAAGGGTAAGCTATCAAGCCTCAAGCATGTTGATGTTGGTGCTTGTGAACATTGTATCCTTGGAAAGCAGAAAAAGGTCAGTTTCTCAAGGGCAGGGAAGACTCTTAAAGCTGAAAAGCTAGAATTGGTGCACACAGATGTTTGGGGACCAGCCCCAGTGAAATCTGTTGGAAACTCACGCTATTATGTCACCTTTATCGACAATTCTACCAGAAAGGTATGGGTTTATTTTCTTAAAAATAAATCTGATGTGTTTTCTGCGTTTAAAAGGTGGAAAACAGAAGTTGAAAATTAGACAGGTCTAAAGGTTAAAAGTCTGAAATCTGACAATGGCGGGGAGTATGATAGTCAGGAGTTTAAAGACTTCTGTTCAGAACATGGGATCAGAATGATCAAGACAATACCAGGAACACCTGAGCAAAACGATGTTGCAGAAAGGATGAATAGAACCTTGAACGAGAGAGCAAGGTGTATGCGGATCCAATCTGGTTTGCCTAAAGCATTCTGGGCAGAAGCAATAAACACAACAGCATATCTCATCAATAGAGGACCATCAGTTCCTTTGAATTATCAGTTGCCTGAAGAAGTATGGTCTGGAAAGGAGGTAAAACTTTCACATTTGAGAATTTTTGGTTGTGTTTCATATATACTGACAGACTCTAATAGTAGAGATAAATTGGATCCGAAGGCGAGGAAGTGTTATTTTATTGGTTATGGATCTGACATGTATGGCTACAGGTTTTGGGATGACCAAACCAAGAAAGTTATCAGAAGCATAAATGTTACTTTTAATGAGAACTTATTTTATAAGGACAAATTTTCTACAGAATCTACATGTGCAGGTAAACTGTCAGAAATTTCTGAGAAAGCAACACTTGAAGAAATTTCAGAAAGTGATGTAGCCAACAGAAACCAGAGTACAGGCGTAGAGGTTGAGTCGGAACCAGAATCATCAACTCCTCCAAGAAAATCTAGCTGAATTTCAGTACCACCAGATAGGTATTCCCCTTCATTGCATTATTTGTTGTTAACTGATGCTAGTGAGCCAGAATGTTTCCGTGAGGCTACACAGGGGAATGATACTATTGAGTGGGAGCTAGCGATGAAAGATGAGATGACATCCCTTCATAAGAATAAGACGTGGTCTTTAACTAATTTGCCAGAAGGAAAGAAAGCGTTACAGAATAGGTGGGTCTATAGGCTAAAGGAAGAATCTGACGGTAGAAGAAGATACAAGGCGAGACTTGTGGTGAAAGGGTTTCAGCAGAAACAAGGAATTGATTTCACAGAGACCTTCTCTCCAGTTGTAAAGATGACTACCATCAGAGTTATTCTGAGCATAGTAGCTGCAGAGAATCTTCACTTGGAGCAGTTAGATGTTAAAACTGCATTCTTACATGGGGATTTAGAGGAAGACATCTATATGACCGAACCAGAAGGTTTTGAAGTGCCAGGCAAGGAGAATCTTGTATGCAAGCTTCACAAAAGTTTATATGGCTTGAAACAAGCACCGAGGCAGTGGTACAAGAAGTTTAATGAGTTTATGAGCAACTCAGGATTCAAAAGATGTGACATGGACCATTGCTGCTATGTTAAGAAATATACTAATAGTTATGTTATCCTTGTCGTGTATGTTGATGAGATGTTGATTGCAGGATCTAGTATGACAGAAATTAACAAGTTGAAGCAGCAGTTGGCAAAAAACTTTGAAATGAAGGATCTTGGTCCAGCTAAACAAATCCTTGGTATGAGAATTCTTAGAAACAGATCAGAAGGAATCTTGAAGCTGTCTCAAGAGAAATATATACACAAATTGCTTGACAGGTTTTACCTTGGAGATTCTAAGACCAGGAATACCCCTTTGGGATCTCATTTGAAGTTTTCAAAGAAGCAATCTTTGCAGACAGATGAAGAAAAATGTTATATGTCAAGAGTACCATATGCATCAACAGTTGGGAGTTTGATGTATGCTATGGTGTGTACCAGACCTGACATAGCACATGCAGTGGGAGTTGTCAGTAGGTTCCTATCAAATCCAGTAAAGGAGCATTGAGAAGGCGTAAAGTGGATACTCAGATATCTGAAGGGTACTTTAGAGATGTGTTTGTGCTTCAGAAAAGGCAATCTCACTTTACAGGGATTTTCAGATGCTGACTTGGGAGGAGATTTTGATACCAAGAAAAGCACCACAGGCTACATTTTTACCTTGGGAGGTACTGTTGTGAGTTGGAAGTCTAAACTTCAAGATAGAGTTGCTTTCTCAACCACGGAAGCCGAATACATAGCTATCTCAGAAGCAGCTAAGGAGATGATTTGGCTAAAGAATTTTCTCAATGAATTAGGGAAAGAACAAGATGATGCTCCAATGTTTAGTGACAGTCAAAGTGCTATAAGTCTTGCTAAGAATCCAGTCTTCCATTCTAGATGCAAGCATATTCAATTAAGATACCATTTTATCAGGGAGTTGATAAATGATGGAGACTTATCTTTATTGAAGATCTTAGGATAAGAGAATCCAGCAGATACGTTGACTAAAGCTGTTACAACTGACAAACTGAGGCTCTGCATTGCCTCAGTTGGCCTTCAAGGATAATTGAAGATGAAGGCGCTACACTAGGTAAAGAGTCGATGAACTCATTGCTTACAAGGAGCTGCTAGAGTTTGGAACTTAGACCCCAAGTGGGAGAATTGTTAGAGTTTGTGGTCTTAGTTCCTTTGTCCCACATCGCTTAGTCTGTAAAACTTGTGTGGTCATAGTCCCACATCGCTTGGTTTGTAAAAACTTGTGTCTCATTAGTGTTATATATAGAGACACCTTGTAAGCTTTTATGTGCAAGTAATAAAAGGTTCTCCTAGTGTAGCCGTGGACGTAGACACATACATTGTGTGCTGAACCACATTAAACTTTGTGTCTTTTTCTTTCTTCCCTTTATTTCTTTCTCTTCTTTTATTGCTCTATACTAACATCCTTGTGTGATACGGTCATCTTCTGAGCAATCTTCTTGATGTTTTTATTGGCAGCCTCAACTGCCCCATTCATCTTGGGTCGATAAGGCATGAAATAATGGTGTTGGATTTTGAAATCCTCACACATTTTCTTCATCATCTTGTTGTTTAAATTGGTGGAATTATCGGTGATGATCTTTCTGGGCAACCCATATCTGCAAATTATTTCATTCTTAATGAATCTAATTACCACATTCCTAGTCACGCTAGCATATGAGGCTACTTCCACCCATTTGGTGAAGTAATCAATGGTGACTAAGATGAAGCGATGCTCATTTGAAGCCTTGGGTTTGATGGCCTGGCCCTAATCGCGTCTATGCCTCACATTGAGAACAACCATGGTGCTGCCAACATGTTCAATGGTATGGTGAAGCATTAACATTACAAGCGAAGGTATAGCATTTATGGCATTTTCTTACATGAACACAACAATTGTTCTTGATAGCAAGTCAATAATATCCCGCCCTCAGTATCTTTTGTGCCATGGCGTATCCATTGGCATGGGTACCAAAGGATCCCTCATGCACCTCCACTAGTATCTGTTCAGCCTCTTTTGCATTCACACATCGAAGCAGCACCATGTCATGGTTTCTTTTATACAAGACATTCCACTCAAGAGGAAACTGGTTGCCAACCTTCGTAATGTCCTCTTGTCATTATTAGAGGCCCCAGGTGGGTATTCCTTTTCCTTAATGTATCGTTTGATATCGAAGTACCAAGGTTTATCATCCTCTTCTTCTTCTATCAAACGACAGTGTGCAGGCTCAACACGACATCTGATGTCGATGCACGAAAAATCTCCGTGAGAGCTTACTTTAAACATGGACGATAGAGTGGCAAGGGCGTCATCCATCTAGTTTTCCTGTCTAGGAATGTGATGAAATGATATGTCATCAAAGAGTTCCATCAATTCCCTAATGTAAGACTAGTAAGGCACCAACTTGTGGTCTTTGGTCTCCTATTCACCTGTCAATTGATGAAATACCAACGCTGAGTCCCCGTATACTTTGAGTAACTTGACCATAAAGTCGATTGCCACTCGGATCCCTAGGGTGCATGCCTCGTACTCCGCCATATTATTTGTACAGTCGAAATGCAACCTAGCCATGAAAGGCAAACATTGTTTGTCCGATGAAACCAACACTGCCCCAATTCCATGACCTAATGCATTAGACGAACCATCAAACCACACAACCCACTTATCTCTGTCTTCATCTTCAACCTTCTCCTTAAACATGGCCATAATATCTTCGTCAGAGAATTTTGGATGCATAGGCTGATAATCATTCATGGGTTGTTGAGCTAGATAATCTGTCAAGGAGCTCTCTTTTATATCCTTCTGAGTGACGTAGACGATATCGAATTCCGACAACAGAATCTGCCACCGAGCTATTCTCCCAGTAAGAGCGGGCTTTTCGAAGATGTACTTGACGGGATCCATTTTGAACACCAACCAAGCAATGTAACTCAACATATACTGCCTCAAACGGTGAGCTGCCCATGCCAAGGCACAACATGTCCTTTCTAGCAATGATTAGTTCATCTCGCATGCTGTGAATTTCTTGCTCAGGTAATAGATGGCTCATTTCCTTTTTCTGGATTCATCATGTTGTCCCAGTACACATCCCATCGACTCATCTAATACGGTCCTGTATAGAATAAGAGGTCTCCCAGGCACCGGTGGCACGAGCACATGAGGATTCATCAAACACCGTTTAGTTCTCTCAAATGCCACTTGATAATCATCGTCCCATTTGATAGACTGATTCTTATGCAATAATCTGAAAAGGGGCTTGCAAGTGGCAATTAACTGTGATATGAATCTTGTGATGTAGTTCAACCTCCCCAAGAAACCCTAGACTTACTTCTCGGTATGTGGCTCGGGCATATCGAGGATCGCTTTTACCTTGTCCGGATCCACCATTATTCCTCTCTGGCTGACAACAAAGCCAAGCAACTTTCCGGACTTTACCCTGAATGTACACTTCGCGGGATTCAGTCTCAACCTGTATTTACGTAGTCGCCCGAACAACTTTCGCAAATTGACTAGGTGCTCCTCCTCCGTTTTTGATTTCACGATCATGTCATCCACAGAGACCCCGATTTCGTTGTGCATCATGTCGTGGAATAACGCCACCGTGGCCCGCTGGTATGTTGCCCCAACGTTCTTTAGCCCAAACAACATCACCTTATAGCAAAAGGTTCCCCATAGAGTTATGAAAGTTTTCTTTTCCATGTCCTCTAGTGTCATCTTTATCTAGTTATAACCTGAAAATCCATCCATGAAAGAGAATAGGGCAAAACTAGTCGTGTTATCCACGAGAACATCGATGTGCGGTAAAGGAAAAGTTATCCTTTGGACTAGTTTA